>NC_137806.1:31209184-31326684 GCF_963383645.1 Muscardinus avellanarius
AACCTAAAATATTGTAAATTGTATAAAGTCCATGTAGAGTGTTAACAAAACTTGTCCTGGTTATAATTACAATGAATGTTCTTGAAAGCCTTGAGACCATGCCCTGTTGTTTTCCAAGATATAAGTTTGTTCAGAACAGTAATGCAAAGCTGACTAGTAAACCTGACTATATCCTCCGACAAATTCACATGTTAGGGCCTAATCACCAATGTGTTGGCATTAGAACTGTGGTCTTTGAGAGGAAATTATGTTTGGTTGAGGCCACGAGAGTGAAACCCCTGTAATGGGATTCTTATTTTATAACATTTAATTTATTTGTTTTATTTTTATGTGTAACATTTTGAAAATGGCATACATTCAGACTGTACTTGGTGCCTTAAGCAGAAAAATAGACCAGAACTCTTTTCCCTCCATATCAGAGAGAATACCCTGGCTGGCAGCTCTGTGAACCAAGAGGAGGGCTCATACCAAGCCTCCAGTGACACTGGCCCATGGTCTCATACTTCTGGTCTGCAGGACTTTGACAAATGAATATCTTTTGTTGAAGTCACCCTCTCTGTGGTACCTCGCTATGGCAGCAGGAGCTGATTAAAACACCTAACAATTTGTCTTATTTGCATTCTAATGAGCAAATCAAGGTTCACAAGACTCCTATTTCTGGATCTTATCCTTTAGGGAAGATATTCTGCATATCTGCCTATGGACTTTAAAAAAAATTTTTTATTGGTGTATTGTAGTCATACATCTTAACTGGAGTACAAGAGGGTAGAGGCACCCATGTACACATCACTCATTTAGCTCTTCCCCAATTCCCACCCCATATCCTCTCCCCTTCCTCCTTCTCGTGTTTGGCTTAACTACAGTGCCAATGTTTCAATATACCTGAACTTTTAACAACTAACTTTCTGGCTCTACATTTTATAAGCTTGCTCGGCAGAACCTGATTTATAAGAGCCAAGTTATTAACTGTGTCATCTCTTATGAATTACAACATTTGAACCACATAAATAGTATATTTAGCTTATGATTTCTCATAACTTTACTATGAGGTACTGCATTTATTTATTGAGAATTCAAACTAAAATATTTAAGCATTTCTCTCCTTAATTCTTAAAAACAGTTCCTTAAATTATAAGTACTAAAATTTGAGTATACTTACATTTTTAATGAAAGGATACATTCTGAAAGAAATTGGGAGATCACTGAATCTAACTGTATTATTTAGAGTGATTTTTTTTCTTTTTAATGCTGATTCAGTTTTTGGCCAAATTAAATGGTTTTTACTCTCTTGCTTTTTAAAGTAAGAGGTCAAAAAGTAATCTAATGAAAATGTAATGACACATACTACTTCTGCTCTGTTTCAAGACTAGACACTGCAGCATCACTTTTCTCTCTTTTTTAGAGGTAAAAAATACCTTTCCAACATTCAGGGAAATTGAGGTGGTAGATATTATTGATATATCAATAAGTGGTAATTGAATTACATAGTCAATTATTGTGCCATTCATTATCGAAGGCAGATACAGGATTCCTTTCTATTCTCTCTGAAAGTTGTCTTAAGGAAGGAGGCCTTTCGAACTGTAACTTAATTATTTTAATACATTTTCAGTGGCTATATTTCAGAAATCATTTGAAAACATATTAAGTCATAGTGGAGTCTCTCCTTGGGTTTCTTTTAGGTTTTAATCTATGGATTATGAAAATGGATTTGGTCAAGTCATCTCTGACCTTCCATTGTGTTCTAGAAAAGGGCGAACAAAGGGTTCCTCATACCAGCCTGCTGAGTTGCAGAAAAAAAAAAAATTACCTGAACCAGATGGAGCTTTTTGGATCAAAAGATGCTGGATGTGACTTGCATTATAATTCTAGGAAATGAATTGCTGCCTTGGGAATTAGAGGCATGGCCTCTTGCTGTCATTGAAACTTTTTAAAAGAATAAGAATAATCCAAATTTTCTCTTTTTTTCATTTAAAACTCAGTGTCCCAATAATAAAAGTAAAGTATTTATCCTCTCAAGGCTTTTCTTGAGGAGAATCATAAAAGTCTTATGAACTGAGGATTTCTAAGGGGTCATAGTTCCTCTATCTTTATTTCTAGTGCCCCTGGGCCTCTAAACCTTTTCCAAATAAAGGTAAACAGAGAAAATGAAAATATTCCATAGTCTACCAAAGATGGTTGATTCATTCAGCATTCTCACTGCTGTAATCCCAAACACCTGGCACTTAGAGGAAGAAAGATTTGTTTGCTCACTGTTCTGGAGATTTCAGAGGTTCAGTCCATGTTAGGAAAGGTGAAATTTGCAGAACGGAGGGCACAGTGTGGGGAGTAGGAAGAAAGAAGAGAACAGGGCTCTGCTTTCACATTATAGAGGCCTAAAACAGAGAGAGAGGAAAAAGAGGGGAGACAGAGAAAGAAAGAGAGAGAGAGCAAGAGAGGGAGAGAGAGGGGGAGAGAGAGCACGCAAGCTGCTGAGATGGTTCAAGGACACATGCACCTTCCCCAAGCCCACACTATAATTCAACTCTCCCAGCCACACCCCATCTGCCAACATCACCACCCAATAAATACATGAATAAATCTCACATACTTCAATCTCATCACTTCTGAAAATTAATACATGAGTTCATCAGTTGACATTCTATATTCAATTCATCCTACACCCAAACCATTACAACAGTAAGTGCAGGAGACCACTCATAGCTAGATGTTGCGTCACAGATTTGGCTCCACAGACCTGGCTGGCAGCCCTCATGGTTGAGGGGAATCAAGAGTGGGTCCTTCTAATTCCTATGCCATGACACAAATGGTGGAGACATAGGCTGAGACCTACCCTACCAAGTACCTCATCACCATCGTAAAATGGTAACACGTAATACTATCTCAACATCACCAATTCATTACGTGATGACTTCAAATTATGACAGTGAGCCGGGCGTGGTGATGCACACTTGTAATCCCCACGCTTGGGAGGCTGAGACAGGAGAATCGCACAGGTTCGAAGCCAGCCTCAGCTGACTTAAGAGAAAGACCCTGTTTCCAAATAAAATATAAAATAGGTCTGGGAGTGCAGCATGGAGGTAGAAGCCCCTGGGTTCCATCCCCAGTACCACCAGAAACAAAAAATTATGACAGTGAGGATGATTCCACGGTGGATACTGAGTTCTGCAGGCCAGGTCCTCCTTGGACAGCACTTTCACTGTCTCTGCAGAAGCACCGGTTGTTGGCAGCTCTGGATGAGTCTCTCTCTAGGGAACTTAGCAGGAGGCTAGCTTGTTCACACTTGTGCCACAACTTTTTTTCTGCAGTGGGCTTAAAGTCACTGCTTACTTAGCAGGGAGTGAGGCTATAGCACCCATGCCTTGGGTTAACTCTGAAAAGTTCCAGGCCATTTAAGACACCAGAGAAGCTTCTGCTGAGTTTGCAGGAGGTTCACCCACTTCTGCCCGGTCTTACCCTTCTTAGTCCCTGACTTTTGTAATAAAACCAAAACTCCAGCTTCCAGGAAAGAGGTAATTTCTGCAGTACAAGATGCATGGTATGACCAAATTTAACTCTCTCAGGTCCTGTAAGTTCCATGGTAAAAGTTTTCCAGAGCAGAATAAGATAGGAAATCAGATTCTCATTACTGTCCTGTATTCTACAGTTCTTTACATTTCCCACTCCCCGATCTCCTGCACTTTTACCTTAGTAGTTGCTCTGATGTTATATCATTCTCCAGTTTTCCAGAGGTGCATATTATGATCACACTCCAGGCATGTAGTCTTTAGCATTCTATGTTCCGTAAGTCTTCCAAACACTTTCTATTTTATAAAATATATTGACCACACATGCCCTTCTTCACTGCTATTCTATGTTTTTATGGCTTTGTCCCTCTAAGAACATCACTGAACATGACTTTAGGAGAAAACAGAACTAAACACATTACTAAAGTTAAATATAAATTGTCCTCTAAAGAGCTCGTTTTTTAATGTTTGGAGTTGATCACTTGTGTCCTCTCTCTCTCTCTCTCTCTCTCTCTCTCTCTCTCTCTCTCTCTCTCTCTCTTCTAGCCTCTATGATGGGAGTACAGTCCAATTGTTTTCCCTCTCTCTGCTTTTTGCTACCATGCCCTAAGATCCATGTTTCCTGCCTTCATATGTACTGAATCTGAAACCCTAAGAAAATTAATTTTCTTTTCTCTAAGTGACATGGTCTATCTTAGATTATAGCTGCAAGAAACCTAACCAGATCATGTATAACCAAATAAAATTTAAGCTAAACTCCACTCACCCTTTGTATTTGCACTTCTTCCAAGGTGATCTACTTTATTGCTCTACAGATAGTGGATATAATATGCGTGCCATAAGCCTCTTAGGTTTACATCCTTGATTTCAACATAGGAATTCAACATAGGATATAGGATACTCTACTGCTACTTGACATGTGACATCTTAAATATTTAACAGACATCATGAGCACAAGTTTACTGAAATAGGACAATTTATTATGTTCTTTTTTCACCAGTTTTTCTCCAAAGCATTTTATTTACTTATTTGTTTATTTATTTATGCAGTACTGGGAATGGAACCCAGGGACATTCTACCTCCAAGCTACACCCCCCAGTCCTACTTTTTAGTCTTTATATTTTACAAAATAGGGTCTCACTAAATTGTGAAGGGCCTCTCCAAGTAACTGAGGCTGTCTGTGAACTGTGATACTCCGGTCTCTGCCTCCTCAGTGCTGGGATTACAAGCATGCACCACCGTGCCTGGCCTTTCACCAGAGCATCTAAAAGGCATATGAATAGAAGTTTTAGAAAGTTTTGAAATCCAATTTACTTGATAAGAATAAATATCTTGAATACAGAGAGAACTTAAGAAACTCAGCACTAAGAAAACAAATAACCCAATAAAAAATGGGCAAGTGAATTAAATAGACACCTCATGAAAGAAATTCAAATGGCCAATAAATGCATAAAAAATGGCCAACATCAATGGAAATCAGAGAGATGAAAATCAAAACTACTCTGAGATTTCACCTCACTCCAACTAGAATGGCAATCATTCTAAACACAAACAACAACAAATGATGGTGAGAATGTGGAAAAGTGGGAACTCTAAAGCATTGTTGGTGGGATTGCAAATTAGCGCAGCCACTTTGGAAAACAGTATGGAAAATCCTCAGAAGAATGGGAACAAATTTACCATTTGATCCAGCAATACCACTTCTGGGTATCTACCCAAAAGATAGGAAACCAAACTACTAAACTAATACATGCCTATCTATGTTCATAGCTGCACAATTCACCATTCACAGCCAAGATGTCCATCAACAGATGAATGGATTACAAAACTGTGGGATGTGTACACAATGGAATTTTACTCAGTCATTAAAAAAACTCAAATCATTTTCAGGGAAATGGATGGAACTGGAGATCATTATGTTAAGTGAGATGAGTCAGTCACAAAAAAGAAAAAATCAGAAATCGGATGCTTCCCCTAATATGCGAAAGCTAGGGAGAAATGGGTAGCAGTAGGAACTCTAGATGAAGGAGGAGATCCTACAGAGGAGCAAATAAGGCGACCTAACTGAGGGAATGGGAGGGGGAGAGGGAAACTCTCTAAAGCACCTGATGTTCTTAAACAAGCATAACAGAGTCAGTCCCTAAGCCAAGCCTGGGAAGGAGGGATGGGGAGGGAATGGGATGGGGATTGGGGAAGGGCTAATTGAGTGATGTGTGCATGTATGTCTCCACCATCTTTTATCCCATTAAGATGTATGACTACAATGCACCAGTAAAAAAAAAATTTGAAAAGAATAAATAAGACCCATGAATATAAGGCAAACTTCAGAAACACCCTAAAGAAGTAATATTTATTCTCCTTCAAATTCAGTCCTTGGTGGTGGTGTTTCAAGTTTTTCCATACCCACTTAATTTGACATCTTGATCCATGTACACATGCCACAGACATTTTGCTTTTTATTTTTTTCTCAGGTCAGAAGAAATCATTTATAGTCATCAGGTAAGTCAAAGAAGTAAAGTTGCCCATTAGGTGGCCAATTAGCCACTGATGACCTTGACAATCCAATGGATTATTCTGAATCTTTACAAGTTATTATATTTGTCATTTAAAATATACATCTAAAACAAGATTTTTTTACAAAGCCTTCTGTCAGTGTTGCAGATTAATCTCTAGATGTGCAAAGTAAAGATATGTTTTATTGCCCCTTCATTCTGATTTCTATTTTTTTGGCAATGAGGCTTTGAGTTGCAGGCCTCAACTAATAATGAACTTTTTCATTATGAAAAATTATGCTATCAAGCAGGGGCGGTGGCGCAAGCTTGTAATCCCAGTACTTGAGAGGCTGAGATAGGAGGATCATAGATTCAAATATAACTCACCAACTTAACATGATTCTCGACAACTTTGCAAGACAATGTTTCCTAATAAAAAAAAATTAAAAAGTCTGGGGTATAACTCATAAGTAGAATGTCCCGGGGTTCAATCCTCAATACCATAATACAAAGCAATAACAAGCAAAACCAGCAAAAACCAAAAATCCACTGCCATTGATATCCAGTATTATTCACATTCTAAAAACATCCTTAAAGTAAGGGGGAAAAGTCCATGAAATATATATTTTAATTTGGGCACGGTGATATATGCTTGTAATTCCAGCATTTGTGAGGCTGAGACAGATGGATCAAGGTTCACAGACAGCCTCAGATACTTAGTGAGGCCCTTTGCAACTCAGGGAGACCCTGTTTCAAAATAAAGAATAAAAAATGAAGCTGGGGGTTTACCTTGGATATAGAATGCCCCTGGGTTCCATCCCTAGTACCGAAAAAAAATATATATATACACACATATATATCATAAATATTTATAAGTAATTTTTATATTTATATATTTAATTTATATATGTAATTGTTATATATTTAATATGTATATATTAGAGGCTACATATACTTTTTAATAGTTATAAATTTAGTAATATAAATAATATAAATATAATATGGCAGATAAGTCAAGGTACCACATCACAAAGTGATCTTTTGGAAATAGTATTTCAACTAGATGTTAATACTGCCTCAGTGTTTGAGCATATTATGTAAATATGTCTGGTGGAGCTTTCTTCGCGAGAGTAAAAGCCAAAATAAAAAGTGCTAAAAATATCACGGGAAGAGCATCCCGTGGAATGATTAGTCAGACTTACTACTTGCGGAGGTTTGTGTCTGGAAATGAAGAATTGACCCATGTGTGTCCCCCCCTCCCACCCTGTGCTAAGTGCCGCCGTCTCTCTAAAATTCTAATTAAATTTCTGGGGAGGACATGAGGCAGGGGTCAAAAACTGAAAAGTACAGAAAATAAAGGCTGGCAGGAAACCTACTGCTGGAATCTTGGCAGATTTGACAGTAATTATAAGGCGCAGGCTCTGGATTGAGAATAATCTTCCGAGATTTGAGCACAAGATGTACTTGGAGTCTGTTTCAGGTTGCCACGTACTGGAGACAAATCTGGAGGTGCAGAGGATCGCCTCTGCCATATTTTACCGGGCTCACTACACAAACATGAGGGCCAAATGTGCCGAATGCAAGTCCTTTATAAGGACTAAGTGGCTGAGGTTGTCCTCGAACTTGTGATCTCGGCCTCAGCCTCTCAAGTACTGGGATTGCAAGTACTTGTGTCTCTTCACTGAAGACCAGCTGTGAATTCACAGAGAGCCCCAAGAGCAAGCCATGCTTGCAAATGAAAGCTTTTCAATTATTGCATCTGTACAGAGGCCTGGGGGCTGCACAGCAGGAAGAAGCTGCTGCGTGGAAGGAGGTGAAGGCGCAGTCAGAGGCTCCGGAGAGCAAGGAGTTTTGTCTCCTTTGGTATTCAAGTCCACTGTCCACAGCAGATCCTGGAGCCTAAGAGTTATGAATATATGGATACAGAAAATCGATCGGAAATGTGTTCTTCAACCTCATCCCACTGTAAATTTGGGGGCAAATCTAAAAGATATGGGATAATCACACAACCATTATCACCCTCGATATACGTATCACCATTTAGCATAATTATACTTAATAGAGATGTGCATTTAGCTCCAGACTTTCTGCAAAATGCTGTTTTTTTTATTTTATTCAAATGAAAATTCTAGACTATAGGCAATCATTCTCTTACCCTCATTTGAAGCAAGCGTACCAGAGGCTACAAAAAGTAGCACATTTAGGGGTTGGATGCAGAAGTGACCTATATAACCCAAGCTTGTGTGTGTGTGTGTGTGTGTGTGTGTTATATTGGGAATTAAACCCAGAGATGTTCTTGCTTTGAGTTCTGTTCTTATTTATTTATTTATTTATTTTTATTTTGCAGTAGGGTCTCCCTAATTTGCTGGTGTTGGCCTCAAACCTGTGATACCCCTATTTCAGCCTCCCATGTACTAGGATTACTGGTATATGCCACCATGCCCAGCTTAACCAAGCTCTTAACCCAACTAAATGCAAAATAATCACCCTGTGGTACATATTGCAAATTGAATATTTTTTCTTCTTCTCCTAACTCATATAGTAATGTAAACTCTAGTTTTTCTTTTGATATATGGTTTCCAGAAATAAATAAAAGCCTTTACTGGTTCCTTTAAAAGCAAGTGTATTCGTATAACTATGTTCAATCTAACTAGATTGAAGCAGGAGTGGTACTGCGATCTTAGAACACTCAAAGCAAGAGAATTGAAGAGAGTATTCATCTTAGCTCCTGCCTTCTTCCCAGAAGTACCTCTGTAACTGTGTCTTAGCAGTAGGCATCTTCAAAATCATGGTCACGTGTTCTCTCCCCATTAAGTGAGTCCCCTAGAAGCGAGGATCACGTTAGTGCCGTCTTTACACCGAAGAGGATTGTCTCAGAGGTGCATGATGTAATTTTTCTTTTTCTTTTTCTTTTTCTTTATTTTTTTTGAGGAACAAAACAAAGATCAGACTTCAGACTGAAAAAGTAGGCCTGGAAAAAAAAAACATTTGGCTATGATTTCTTGCACAGAGAACAAAGTAAAAGAGAGAGATCAGATGAGTCCTAAAAGAGGGTTTAAATAAGTCAAACACCCCAAAATCCTGTCCTGCTATGAAGACTTGTCCTTTATGGGCAATTTCTGTTGAAATCAAATATTCACCAACTGGATTCAGGAGACAGAAACGCCAGACACTGCAAGCAGGGCCTTCTCTGCAATCCCTACCTGGACAGGGCCACAGAGGAGACAGATTGCAATGGGCATCCACGCAGGGATAGAGCTGGCAGAATGTCATTGGCATTTTGATTGAAATTATAGATTGTTGGATGTAGCATGTACACGCAATATTATTTCTCCCAATCCATAAGAACAACATATCTTTCCATTTGTCCTCTCCAATTTCTTTTATCAGTACTTTTTTATTGGTGCATTGTAGTAATACATTTTTTTTTTTTTTGGTGGTACTGGGGTTCCTGGAAACCTTTCTACCTCTGGGCTACTCCCCCAGACCTATTTTATATTTTTATTTGGAAACAGGGTCTCTTGTCTCTTAAGCCAGCAGGGTTGGCTTCGAACCTGTGGGATCCTCCTGTCTCCGCCTCCCAAGCACGGGGATTACAAGCGTGCGCCACCACTCCCGGCTCTGTAGTAACACATCTTAAAGCATTACAGCTCTTTGACCTTCGTGATTGACTTTAATCCTGGGTCTATTAATTTTGCAGCTGTTACAAATGAGATTGCTTTCTTTTTCAGATAGTTTGTTATTTATATCTAGAAAAGCTATTGCTTTTGAATGTTGATCTCGTATCCTACATTTGTTTATTAATTGCAAAAGTTTTATGGTAGAGTGTGGCCAGAAGGATCTGGAGCTGAAATGATGGATATTTTAGTTGTTCCCAGGTTGTAAGAACTATCAGAAAATTAGAGAAAGAAAATGAAAACTCTCTTTTGGGGGATATATTTTCAAAGTGAACCTCAAAATCTTCTAACCTAAGTATGGAGAAACAGAAATTCATAGTAAAAATGTATTTAAATATCATACATGATATTTAAATACCAGGCATGGTGGCACAGGCCTGTCATCTTAATACATGGGGGGCTGAGACAGGAGGATCCCAGGACTGAGGCCAGTCTCAGCAATTAAGTGAGACTCTGTTTCAAATAAAAAATTAAAAAGGGCTGAGGTTGTAGCTTAGAGATAGAATGCCCATGGGCTCAATCCCCTGTACCAATAAATACACAATGAAGGGGAAAATGAGTCAATAAGTATACAACTGCACATATGGAAGTACAAATATAATGAACGAAATGGTTATTTTTGTTAAACTGTATTAAAATAAAGCCTGAAATGAAAAAATAAATCTATTAATGTTATTTAAAATGAAGCTTTAAAAATTAAGAATAAAAAATTGGATTTTAAGAAAATTATCTGGTGGTTTAGGTAAGCTGAAAATAAGATAAATTTTGATAGACAGTAAATGGGATGCCATATCTGAGCCCCCACAAAGTAAGAAAGAGAACAAAGAAATGTAAACAGAAGGGCTGGGGTGTAGCTCAGTGGCAAAGTGCTTGCCTGGCAAGTGCACCGCCCTGGGTTCGATCCCCAGTCCAAAAAGACAAAAAAAAAAAAAAAAAAAAACCCTTTAAAAAAATAAGCTAAGAAATGTAAACAGAAAATTTAGATTTGAAAATCAAAAAAGGAGATGAAAAAATGGAAAGGAAACGAAAATTGAAATAAAAAGAGAAAGAAATACTTTGATGTATGCAAAAGTGATAGAAGAACTGATATTCTGAAATGTATAAGTTGGTAATGTTTTTGCATTAAGAAAGCCACAAGCCTCAGTTTCAGAAAAATCAGTAATTTCCAAACAGGTAGAGCAACAACAAATCTATACCCAGAAACATAATAATGAAAATCATGGAATAAAACAGAAACAGTGAGAAGATTTTCAAAGCATACGTAAAAGACAGCTAGTGTAATAATTTTCTGACAACCGCGTCATGAGAAGACAGTACAAAGGTACCCCAAAAGATGAGAGGGACTTGTCACCATCTTGGAATCTTACACCGAGGGGTGCTAGCTCAGAAATGAAGACTTTTCTTAAGTGAGTTGTTTCTAAAACAACCTCTATAAAGGACCTTTTAAAATACTTTATTGATGCATTATAGTCTCACATCTTAATATAGTGGTGATGGTGACATACATTCACACAAAACTTGGAGAGATTTTCCCAGGCTCCTTTCACCATACATGGTATTAGAGTTGCCATTGGTGGTCTCACCTAGGTAAATAATGTCAATCGAAGTGATTCGTTCATTGATCCCCCCCTCCCCTACCACATGTTTCCCTAGACCACCTCTCTGGCTCCACTGAAATTTTTTCTCCAATATCTAAAGTCTCTATGGTATCTGGATTACTCCTTAGCTTCCACATCTGAGAGAAAACATATGCCCTTTACTTTCTATGACTGGCTAATCTCAAGACTGTGTTTAAAAAAGAAATATTATAGAAGAAAGGGGTGCGGAATGAGAGAACACTGAGCTAATGAACTGTTATCCATTGAGCACAACTTAAAAAAAAAATGTAATGGTTTCCATTTTCTCTGTCACATTTAATTTATTAAAACCAGTAAATGACATCAATGAAGCAGATAGGAAAAGATTAAAAAACTCAGAAGTTTAATCACAACTTTCTCATGTGTAAAAGCTTTAGGAAGGCTTTCTGATACATCACGTTGTTAACCCTTTGCACACAAAGAGAAGACCAAAAAAAGAAACAAGTACAGTTAAGACAGAGAAAGCTGAAGTATGAAGACGTGGTCTGGTCTACCAAAATAATTTAAAATAGAGACAGGTTAAAATAATGATTACAGCCAGGCATTGTGGCTCATGTCTGTAACCCCAGTACTTGAGAGGCTGACATAGAATTCTGGGTTCAAGGACAGCCTCAGCAATTTAGTGAGAACCTCGGGAACTTAGAGAGACCCTTCAAAATAAAAAGTAGAAAATAGAACTGGGGGTCTAGCTCAGAGTTAAAATACCCCTAAGTTCAATCCCCAGTAAAATAAATATTACTAATATTACAATGAAAGAAAGCAAACAATTTTTCTCTAAAGTTGCACCTACAGTAAAGTTATATAAAATGAAAACACTGTAATACATTTTAAAAATGGTGGGGTAAAACTAACAAGGCCTACAGTAAAACTTGAATGAGCTATCAGATATTAATACAATATTAAATCTAACAATAGATGATAGATGACAAAATATCTTAGTAAAGTAATGAAGTACAGAGGAATACTAAAAGAAGAATTGCTCCGAATTTATTGCCAAGTTCAAAATTTTGCAGAAAAATATAAGAATAAATGGAAAACTAATGTATGTAGGATTTGATACAATCTCGATATAACCGCAAAGGTTGTCTTTTCCTTTATATGATGATTTTGATAGCTACTTGGACAAATAAAAGAATAAAATAAATTAAAATAATAAAACAAATAAAATAAACAAGAAAATGTATTAAAAATGTGATACATGAAAAATTTTCCTCCCCAAGTAGTAAGTCATATTAATTTAAAATTTTACCAAGTTGCTGTCAAATATATTTCAAGAAGAGAGTGAAAACAGCTTTTCAACATGTACAATTATAGTATGCTAGGAAGAAACATCTAAAACCAATGAGTTGTTTTTGTGGAACCCAGACAACAAACTCAATAACTAAATTATTCATGCTATAATTGTGCAATTATAAAATAATACATGTAAATAAAATAAAAGGACAGAAGTCTAAGGCAGAAATTGTAATTTTCAACCTCTGATCAGTACCTTGTCCTGAACAAAGTAAAGAGAGTAAGTGTGGGCATTTTTTTATTGGCTAATTCCACTTAACTTGGATAAATACGATGGGCAGCTTCTCTGAAGGGCCTTCCTAACTGCTGAGAGAAGTTGAGGGTGACAGCGTCCTTGCTGATTCTTCTACATGCTCTGTTGATCTGCAAATGGTCCATTTCCAGCTCTGAAGTTCCCATAGTTTCCTGGCCCAAGTGTCTTGTAAACCCCAGCGCATTACCTTCCAGAGAGGGTGCGATTTCCTCTACACAGTGGCTTCATTTTCTACCTTAAGTATGTTTCCATTGCACTGTACTCCTGATTCCTTCTAATTTGAGCACAAATAGATGTAGTTTTAGCCAGCACAACCTCACATGAAAGGGTTTAGAAGGTCCTACCTGGAACAGCTGAATTATCAAGTGGGAAATGTTATCAGACAGGTGAAAAGAAACGTTAGGATTATGATCTCATTACCAGTGAAAATCCCATCTCTCCCTGATGACAAAATAACAGGTTGCTTGTCCATAGAAGTTAAAATATGTATTTAAGACTGCACATTGTAATTTTACTCACATGTGGGAAAGAAAAAAAGAAAAAAAAGCATATATACATATATATACACATACATATGTATGTATGTATGTATGTATGTATAAGCCAAGTAAAGTAAATATAAAACCATTATTTATATAGTAAGGAGCTGGGAATGGTGGCACAGGCCTGCAGTCTCAATTTTTGGGAGGCTGAGACAGGAGGATGCTTGGTTTGAGGATACCTAGTCTCAGCAAGTAGTGAGAGTCTCAACCTAGCAAGACCCCGTTTCAAGATAAAAATAAAATAGGGCTGGGAGTGTAGCTCAGAGATAGAATGTCCCTAGATTAAATACCCAATACCACAAAAATAAAAAAATTAAGGAATAAAGTATAAAGCTATGGAACTGTAGTAAAATTTCTAAACTGGTTTTTAATACAACAGAGCTAATAAAGATTTTTATTATATACCTATTTTTATTATATATCTTATTTTTATTATATACCTATATGTTATGATATATTTGACTTTCAAATAAATAACACATTTAACTATTTCTATCTAATAAAACTCAGACTATTTAATAATTAAAATGTTTATGAAATTTCTTTTCTAGAAGTATGGTTCAATTATTTCCATGTAGAAAATGACCTAGAATAGATTTCTACGTCAATCAATCAATCAATCATGGCAAAATTACATAAGGTGATTTTTTCAAGATTCTGTGAAGCTTAAGCAAGAGTAGGGATTGTTTTCATAATAATATGTGGAAAACATTTTAAGTACTCCATGTCATTGCTTGAGAACTGGAATGGGCAAAATAAGATCTTGAATTTTTTTTTTCACTAAAGGAGAATAAAACCAGGGTAGAGCAACAGCAAGAATTCAATTTCTTAATTGTGTTGGGAAAATTCTTTTCAATTTCCCACTAGTGAAATAAAAGGTTTGCAGCCTGTGCTAACACCCGAAGGCTTGCTGTGATTTTTCTTTTTTAATGAACTCCTTTGATTTGAATTCCCTCAAAGGATACGTGTGCGGGGGGTGGGGGGTTTGGATTAAGCACCAGTCCAGTGTGTTGCTTCTGTGCCTTTATAGATCCTTGTTTACATTCCTGGGCTGGGTCTCAATGGATGAACCCAGGCTTACTTCTAAATAAAATGTTCTGGGCAGCAATATCATAATACACAGATTCCAAACTCTGCTCTTGGAGTTTAACCATTCCACACCCAAGGCCTTAAAAAGTGCAAAGTCATTAATTAGCTAACTGTGAACTATAGGTACTAAACATTCAACAAGAAGCAACAATCAAATTGTAAACCCATATTTATCAGGTCTGTATACATACACACATACATATATTTATATATGTATATATGTATATATATATATATGTGTGTGTGTGTGTGTGTTGTATATATATTGTGTGTATATATACTATATATATATATATATATATATATATATATATATATTCCTCTTTTGCTACTATGGATGGAACCCAGGGGCATTCTACATCTGAGCTAAACCCCAGCCGTATCTTTTATTATTTATTTATTTATTTTCGTTGTTGTACTTGGGGTGGAATGCAGGGCTTTTCTACCTCCAGGTTATACTCCTAGACCTATTTTATATTTTATTTGGAAACAGGTTCTCTCTAAGTTGCTGAGAGCCTCACTAAGTAGCTGAGGCTGGCTTCGAACCTGTGCGATCCTGTCTCAGCCTCCCAAACGTGTGCCACCACGCCCCTCTTTATTCTTCATTTTAAAACAGGGTCTCACTAAGTTGCAGAGGGCCTCACTAAGTAGCTGAGGTTGGCTGCGAACTTGTGACACAAATTTGCGATCCTCCTGCCTCAGTCTCCCAATTACTGGAATAACAAGTGTGCACCGCCACACCTGGCTAGGTCTATATGTTTTGTCTGGTTACCTTTAGATGACTCAACAGTGAGTATCATTTTGAAAATGTAACTTAATTCTTTGAAAAAATTATACATTTGGAAAAAATTGTTAGAGATAACGTTATGTCTGCTAGCTGAATTTCATATAAAGATGCTTTGATTTAGGAGCATATTATAAATTATTCAATTGTTTTAATTTGAATTTTTCTGCATAATTTACTTATTTACCTTAAGCAGTCTTAGTTATAAAATATTTTCTCCCATTAATGGACACTTAGAATACAATTGGCACTTAAATATTTGTTTAATTTTTATCTTCAATGAGAGTTTAATTAAATAAATGGTAAGAAGATCTTCAAAGGAAGGCAATTATTAAATTTCCACTTATTTGAATTTAGCATCAACCAAATGTTATATGCTCATCAGATAGTAATAGTATACACACAAGATGAAAAGTCCTTCCTATTTTCAATATATGTGAGCCTTCTCTATGAAAGCTAAGAAAATAAGAAAACCTTTATTTCATCCTCAAGATTATATACATATATACATATACATATACATATACATATACATATACATATATATGTATATATATATATATATATTGTAATTTACTAAATTTGTGACTGAGTTATTTGAGCATCCATAACCAAAAAAAATTTAAAGGACTCTAATTTAGTTAGAAAAAATTATATATGTTTATTATATAAGCTTATAGGCAAGGGAAAGTTAAGTTGTCCTTTGGGTCATTATTATCTGAATAGTCTATGATCAGTGTATTTATAAAATTATAAACACCACCATGTTTGGCTTTTAATGTGGAGCTTCCTTTGTCTGATTTTGTATCTGTGTTGTCAGGCAGTTATGGCTTGTCACCTTCTTTGAACATTTTCCTGGCTTTAATTTTAAATCTCGCACCTTATTAATCAATGGATTTTGTGTGTCTTGAGTAATTCATAAAACATATAGCCTACTATTACCCCAGTCTCATGAAGACAAACACATAGTCCTTAAAGTAGCAAGAACACAGTAATATTTATGCCTTACCTTATATTTTTGTTAAGAAATCCCCCAAAGTTCTTAATTAGTGAACCATGAACTGTACTTGTTATGAATATGAGCTTATAATTATACATTTTGAGGAACTCTGCTACGAACTTGAGCTTTGGTGATTCTTCTAATCTTATAGCAATGCCTTGGCTGTGAGGAAGATACCCCTCTTGCTAGTCCGCATCTTTTCTGTTAGGGTTGCTGGGTAATCATCCCTGAGAAACTTTTGGATAAGGTCATAAAAGACCAGAGAACCGCTAACATGAGCCTTCTCAGTCCTCATCCTCCCTGGCCCTGGGCTCGTCCATGTCACAGTCCCCCTCCCGCCACCCTCGGTTTCTCTCTCATCTCCCCCCTTTCTTCTCTCCCTCCTTCTCCCTCTTCCCCCTTTTTCTTAAGTCTTTCTTAGTCACTATGCCCTTTCATTCTCTAGGGTATCACATATCTGCCTTTTTCCCCCATCAATAAGATTCCTTCCCCCTGTTTAATGTCAGGCAATAGTAAGTGTTGTTTGGAGTTTTGGAATGTAGTCCCACAATCATATTTTAAGATCTTATGCTAGCATTTTTTCCTCCTTTGTTTTTTACATGTTAAGAAAGTTTTAATAGGGTAACAATCTGCATAACAATTTGCAGTTTCATTTTTTATTTTTATGTGGAACATATTGAAAATGGCATATATTCAGACTATGCTTGGTGCCCTCCACCCCACTTACCCTTCCTCCTCCCAACATGAGCGTCCAGGCTGACCATGCTACAATCATGTTTTTACATATATTCGGATATAGCTTCTCCATTAATCAACCTCAGCCTTCTTCCTCTCCTCCCTTCCATTCTAGCTTTGCTGAGGTTTCCCCTCCATTATCTGGAGTCCCTCTGGTATTCCCAATACTCCCTATTTGGGGCATATTAGAGAAAACATATGTTCTTTCTTTCTCTGTGTTTGGCTGACCTCACAGCACAGAAAGAGAAGGGACATATGTTTTCTCCTTTTTAAGAGGATGATGAAGACCGATTCCAGGCCAGACTGCTAGTGGAGGTTCCTTTAATCTTCATTTATTAGCACCTAACCTTTTCTCAACGCAGTGCTGGCCTATGATTGCTACGATGCAATAATGCAAAAATAAATAAATAAATGAAAGCAAAAACTCTCTCAAAGTCATTTTTCTTTAAAAAAAAATCCTAGAATGTGTTTAAGCCATCCAATGAGCTGGGATAAAATACTACAAGGGATGACATACAAGTGATAACGGAAGCCCTTGCTGTGATCCGGTGCAGGGCTGAGAGGAGCTTTGCAGGCAGAAGGGAAGAAAAAAACAAAAAGCATTTTTATTTTCTATAACCACACCTCCTCTCATGCAAAGTCTATTTTGTCAAACCTTTCTAGTCTCCCAGGTTGCAAGCTAGTTGCTTGAATATAGCATAATTATTTTTTGCAAATATAACTTCAACTCTGATCCCTCTTTCTCTCAAACCCTAGTTCTACAATTCTAAATGTGACAGTCAGTAGTGAAACACACACACACACACACACACACACACACACACACACACACACACACACTTCTGAGAACAGGGTTAACAGAACAGCCAAGTAATGACCCCAAATACATATTAAGTAATACAAGATCACCCCACTCTGTAATATATTTCTGAATGAGATTCTCAGGAGGATATTCTTATGAAAAAAAATCGATAACTTTGAAGTTTAAAACTTAACGTTGTGGAGTATAGTAGGGAGAATGTTTAGGAGTAAAGCTGAACTCCGTGGCTAATTAAATCAGCAAAGGCACAAAGATTGTGCATGTGATAAGTGGCGATATATCTTATAATTTAACGATGCATAGTTAATAATTATCACCAAGACTGTCATATCCGTTTCTCCCACAGGAGAATTCATAGTCTCAAAAAATAAGTTGGCATCTTTCTCTTAAATGATTGGCCTTTTTAATTTATTTTATTTTTTATTTTTTATTTTTATTTTTTTATTAATTTATTTTTTAAATTGGTGCATTATAGTCATATATCAATCACATTGGAGTACAAGACTTGAGAGGATATACAAGCACACATCATCCAATTAGCCCTCCTCCAGCCCCCATCCCATTCCCTCCCCCTCCCTTGGCCTTTTTAATTTAAAACAGTAAAATTCAGAATACAGTTAGACTGGGAATTGTACTCAAAAGCATTTTATCTATCCTTCAACCTGAAATCTTCCTGTCTTAGGCTCCCAAGTGCCCTGTTGGCAGACCAGTTTTAAACTGATGCTGTAAATCAACCTCTCCTCTCTCTTCTCTCTCTTCTCTCTCTTCTCTCTCTTCTCTCTCTCTTCTCTCTCTCTCTCTCTCTCTCTCTCTCTCTCTCTCTCTCTCATTTTAAATGTTTGACAGAGTACTGAAATGTCATGAGGGAGATGTTCTTGTCATTTTACCAAATTGTCTGAAGTGAGGAAGCTTTGCCAGAATTTCTTTGTTCTATCAAGATTCTTTTTCTAAATTTAAGGACCCAAATCTTCAACTTATTTCAAGATGCCAGTGTATTTTATTGTTTTTGGAATTTGTTTTTATGATGGCCAAAAATATACCTATCTGTCAAATTTGATCATTCTATATTAAAAATATTTTAAAGTAGCTATACATAGCAGTTTATACACTGTCCTTGGTACCAATAACAATAAAAAACATTTCATCTTAAAAGTATACATACAGCCAGGTGTGGTGGGGCCTGCCTGTAATCCCAGTGCTTGGGAGGCTGAGACAGGAGGATTGCAGGATTGTAGGTTCACTGCCAGCTTCAGCAATTAAGCAAGCTCCTCTGCAACTTAATGAGACCTTGTTTCAAAATAAAAACTAAAATATGGCTGAGGGTATAGCTCAGAGATAGAATGCCTTTGGGTTCAATTCCCAGTACCAGAAAACAACAACGAATGTACATGTCCTTTAATAGAATTTACAAGGGTTTAAGTAAAGGAAGTACATGCAATTCTGTAAAAACCTAGACAGAAATATTTATTTAAGATGAAAGGACTTTTGAAGGAGACTTTAAGAAATTAGCGAGTCAAGGAGAAAGGTAGAGCTAGTTAATCTAAAGAGTCTAACGACAGGCAGATTCAGCTTCAAATATTTCTGTCACTTATCAGCTGGATGACTTAAAAAGAATTTTCAGACTGTTCTTGAAGCCACATCTACTCATTTTAAACGGGGAATTATATAGACTTCTGACTGTACTATGGTCCTGAAAGTGAAATGCTCTCGCTTCTAAAATTGCAAGCAGCTCCGTCTGCTACTGGTTATCAGTGACATCTTCTCTGCGGTCGTGTAGGTATTTATTACCTTCTCTTTCTAATTAGTTTCTAGCCTTTGACCTCAGAAAGCTTTTCTCCCATTGTGTTTCTGGTTGTAGGTAGGTTAATCAAATAAGAGGAATGAAAAGCTAAAGAGGACAGCCTCACGGAGGAAACCATAGACCAAACCCACGTGAACATAATTTAAACAGTATAGAACATGGCCGTTGCCCCATTTCTATTAAGTAGCCTGCCTTTATCAGAAGATGATATTTTTGTAAAGCCGGAATATTTGTCTTAGTAATTTGTATTCGTCGTCGGCCCTTGGATCAAGAAAAGAAATGCAACTTCTGCTATGTAAAATAACATCTCGTCATTGAAAATGTTACTCTGCGGAGGAGAGAATCTAAAATACTGTGTCCGTGCATACTCAGTTCACTTTGAAAGGATGTCTGGCCATATGACAAGTAGAAAATAAACTCTTCGTTAAAATGAAAACAATGAACTGCCGTCGCTGTTGTTGTTGTCGTTGTCGTGTTTGTTTCAGGCTTGTATCAGTGAGCAGTTGGCAAGTAATATGGAATAAAAAATATATTACAGAATTGAGGTTTTATACAACTTAGGAGAAGTTGGGAAAATAAAGAAGTTGGGGGGGCCATTGGGAAACCAGAGACATTTCACCACCCAGGAATGACAAAGGAAAACAAAGTCAGGGAAGAAATCTACAAAGGGTTGTTTTCTCTATTTTTGCTTGAAATTCTCTGCATATTATGCGAGACACAAAGATACCAGGCAGAGGGAAGGTGTAAGCACAGAACAAAATGAATTTTCAAAGTCAAATTGGAGTCCGCCAAGAATATCAGACACCAGCGGGACAGGTTGGAACCACTGTGTGTTTCTCACTACTGCTAATCAGGACCCGGTGAGTGACTTGCAGAAGAAACGCCCTTCTTGCTGAGGCTGCACATATACCTGGAGCTCTGAAATGCTCAATGAGGAGATTACGTGGGAAGAGAGGAGCTGGAGGCCAGGGGTGTCCCACCTCTCCCTGGGGAGCCACTCATAGGCAACATCATGGGAGCTCCTCCTGCAGAGGGAACACCTGGCTTCCTCCTACCTTAGGTGCCCTGCCCATTCTCTGCAGTCAGCCTAACACAGCATCAGATGAGGAAGGGAATCTGGGAAAGGTATCTTCAGCTTAGCAGAACTGGCACGGTATAGGCCACCTTGCGCCGTATGGAAACAGTAAGCCCATTATTTGTCCTATGAGTGGAATACAGCAATGAAAATCCAGGTCAGATAATCACAAAATCTATATTTAAGTACTTCTGATGCCCATTTTGGTTTCTTGTAGGGAACTAAATGCTAATTGCAGAACCTGTTTCTTGATAGTCACTCAGGTATTCCCTGTACTATGTCAGATCAGAAATCTCCTTAAGATTCCCACAAGGCCAAATTTCATCTATGAAATCCTGTGTGTGTGTGTGTGTGTGTGTGTGTGTGTGTGTATGTGTGCGAACATGCTACCATACTGTAGATTGAACCCAGAAATGTTCTACCCGTGAGCTATACTCCCAGATCTATTTTATTTTTTATTTTGAAACAGGGTATAACCAAGTTGTTGAGGCTGACCTTGAACTTGAACCCGTGGTTCTACTAATTCAACCTTCCAAGTACTGGAATTACAGGTGTGTGCCCAGCCTATGGAATCAGGCTCAGAGGGAAACTCTGAGATACTGTTAGGTAGAAAGAAGAACTTGGAGTTAGGATCTCTGAGCTTGATTTTAAGGTGTGATATTAACAGGCCCATGGGCATATGTTTCCTAATCTATAAAATACAAATTAGCTCTTGAATCTTTAAAATGGTGCATTAACTTCTCATTGCATTTCACCACAGACTCTTTCAGAAGCTATTTCTGCCCAACACTGCTGTTTCCTTCTCATTCTCCCATTGAAAAATTGCTCTCCATCCTTGCCGTCTCCAAATTCCAAGTCAGACATTTTTTTATACCTAACCAAACTGTCATCTCCCGTGGGAAGAAAGAGTTTTATACCTAACCAAACTGTCATCTCCTGTGGGAAGAAACATGGTCTTATGATGTATGCGTTTGACCTGTAGATACATGGTAGAGTCAGAAGGAATTTCTCATAGAGGGTTATGAAAAGATAGATGAATGAAGCCTGCCTCTTAAAATGTATAATTTGATTCTTTATCTGTCCTATTTTTCTCTCTCTTCCTCATCTTCTTCCTCAGGACCTTCTTCTATGCTGCACCTTTTTAATATATCATCACCGTCCCAAACCACTACCCAGGGTGAGCAAGGATTCAACATGTACTGCTGGGGGAAAAAGCACGTCCAAATCATGCATTGGTCTCAGTGAAGCTGAACATCAAGGGAATCTTTATATTATAAAAGAATAAAGCTAAAATAATGTTGTAAATGTTTTAAATAATTCTCAAATTAAAGTGGCTAATAGTATTATCCTCTAACTCACAAAACCCCTTTAATGCCATCTTCACTCTTTTTTTTTTTCTTTTGGTGGTACTGGGGTTCCTGGAAACCCTTCTACTTCCAGGCTACACTCCCTGACCTATTTTTTTAAATATTTTTATTTGGAAGCAGGGTCTCTTAAGCCAGTGCAGCTGGCTTTGAACCTGTGAGATCCTCCTGTCTCTGCCTCCCAAGTGCAGTGATTACAAGTGTGTGCCATTACACCCGGCGCTCTTTCTGTATTTTATAACATTTTTCAGCTATTCAAAAATTAAAGACTTAAAAGTTAAAGTTACATTATAAACCTAGTAAAGGCAAGAAATTCTCAACTAGTGTTGATTTCATACCATTTTCTTTCATACTGATGGTTCCAGCAGCTACAATTACAACTTTCATCAATTAGCACTGCAGATATAGCTCCTTGATTTTATTAATTAGCTTCACACAATTCTAAAGAAAAGTACTATTCTTAATAGTAATCTGGCAATATAAAAAAGAAAATGTTTGACACTAACATATAGTGTAAATTACTTAACCATTTCTCTGGTGTAGGATGTGTCTTTAAGGGCTACTTGTTTTGAATAGAGCAAGGCAAAGGAGAAGAATGTTTGCTTAAAATTGCATTTTAGAAGATTAAAAAGAAAAATTAAAAAAAGAAAAAGAAGATTACAAATTGTGTAGTTCAAACATTTTTAAGGCAACTGATCCTATAGTTGAGGAAATGTTTCTTTGATGATAAACTAGAGAATTTCTCCTGAAGAAATTGTGATTGGAGACATCGAAATAAAATGTAATATTTCTTGCATGGGTGATTTCTTTTCCAGTTTTAATTAAATTGACCCCCAACAGTACCGCTTTGTTCTTGTCTTTAATTTGAGCAGAATTTCGTACGTACATCTCGACTGTAATAATATCTTATGAATAACACTTAAAAGTTCTCATTGTCTTTCTATGACTTAAATGTATTTCTCTTTAGAGACACATTCTTTTATTTATCTTTTTCCTTCTCAGTTTTCATTTACCTCAAATCAAAAGCGTGGAATCTCAGAAGTTAAAAAAATTATGCTGATGTAACTTAAATAGCAGAATATATGATGATGGTTTTTTGTTTTGTTTTGTTTTGTTTGTTTTTTTTTTTTTTTTTTTTTTTGGTGGTACTGGGGTTCCTGGAAGCCCTTCTACCTCCAGGCTACACTCCCAGACCTATTTTTTATACTTTTTTAATTTGGAAACAGGGTCTCATAAGCCAGCGCACGCGGCTGGCTTCGAACCTGCGCGATCCTCCTGTCTCTGCCTCCCAAGCGCAGGGATTACAAGCGTGCGCCACCACGCCCGGCCTATGACGATGTTTTTTAAGGTGATTTTCTTACATCTTTCTATCTCAGTCTTCATTAAAAATCACATCTACCCCTCAGCTTTCTATCACTATTGCAATTACCTTGATATAGTTAATGTCACACACATATAGGCTCATAGTGCTGGAGGTTCTAGCTCAGGCCTATTGCCTCTTTCAAGGGCACGTCCACAATGACCTAAAGACCTCCCATTCATCCTCCCTCTTCAGAGCTCCATCACCAACCAATAGCATCACTTGGGGAGAAGGGCCTGTCTTCATCACATGAGCCTTTGGAAGACCTTAATAATCCAAATGATCACAACTCCATCACTTGAACCACAGCTTCAAAGTGGGTGATTTCACTTCCAAACCCAATTTTAAACACTTGGCTCTCATTACACACGTCTCTTCTTCTCTTTGTTCCTGCGTGTTCTGCAGACTTTGGAAGCTCTGGAAGCAAAAGACACTGGTGCTCAAGATCTGTTAGCCCCACTACAAAGTCTCTCCAGTTTACTTTGGGGAGTCCCTGCAGAATTGTCAGTGCTCTTTGTAACAGACTTCCTCCTGGTCTTCCACTGACATCTTCCACGTTCCCTCTCTCCTCTGTCTCCAGCGCTATCAGTGAGGAGTGCTGCTGTCCTGACTCAGGCTCGGCATATTATGTTCCTACGTCCACAAAAAAACTGCCGGTTTCTTCATACCCAGGACTTCTATGAATACAGCTTCCCTGATTTCTATGATTTATTGCTGTTGTTTGATTAAAAAATTAGTCCATTAAAGGAATCAATCGTGTGTGTGTGTGTGTGTGAGAGAGAGTGAGAGAGAGAGAGAGAGAGAGAGAGAGAGAAGGCATTGAACCTAGGGGTATTCTACAAATGAGCCACACCCCTAGCCTATACACACACACACACACACACACACACACACACATATATATATATATATATATATATATATATATATATATATATAATGTATAGTGTGGGGGGTGTGCTGGGGTTGCTGGAAACCCTTTTACCTCTGGGCTACACTCCCAGACCTATTATAAATATATATATATATATATTTTTTTTTTTTTGAAACAGGGTCTCTTAAGCCAGCGAGGCTGGCTTTGAAGCTGCGTAATCCTCCTGTCTCCACCTCCCAAACATGGGGATTACAAGTGTGCGCCACCACGCCCAGCGCATATATATATATATATATATATATATATATATATATATATTGAACAGGGTTTCCCTAATTTGATAAGGCTCTTACTAGCATGCAGAGGCTGGCCTAGAATCTGCCATCCTCCTGTCTCATCCTCTCAATTACTGGGACAATAGATACGTGCCACCATGCCCAGTTCAATTATTTCCCTACTGAATTAATGTCACACTTCTCCTTCTACACAAAAACATAGTTTCTTATATCTAAACAATAATAACAATAAAAAGATACAAGTGTCTCAGGAAAAAAGCAATCCTGTAGGTTTCACCAAGAGACAACATCTAGCTCCCAAGTGGCCTCAAATGGTGTTCTACTGAATAATATTTATGTCCTTGAAGTCTCTCAGCCTTAAGTTCTGAGTTATTTGACGCCTTTTAAAATCTACTGCTATATATGTATACACACGTGGTCATTTTTAATGTGGTGCCTCACTCTGGCCCTTTTCTTATTCTTTCCCACTATATAAGTCTCACTTTCTGTGAGCTTATACATTAGTTTTCTGCAGTATGTCTTTGTGTATACATGGGAGGTATTTCTGCATACATTTAAATTTTGGAGCCAGCAGTAATGACTGTGACAATGGCTAAAAAAATAGAAAAAGAGGATGAAGAATAAAATAAAATATAGGCCCAGAGAGGGGGAAATAAAGAAAATTAGCACTGGGGCTTAGGAAGCCCAAGACAAAGAACAGACCTAATCTAGCATACTTTATTTGTTTTATATTAAACAAACTCAGGGAAAACCAAAATGATATCAAAATTAGACACTACAATATAGCTAATTATGTAGTATAAACTAAAAGGCAAAGTTGATTTATAAGATTATCAAGTAAAAAATATAGAACAGTCAGAAAGAGTGAATTATTTAAAACAATTAGATGATTACTTTTTTAGGGAGACAACTGGAAATGGATGTGTTAAGTGAATTTAAATATCAAGCTAAAGGTACAATTGTAAATATTTTTTAAAATCCTTTGAATTTTATTATAAATTGACAATTTGTAATTATAAGGTATTTATGAGTTCCAAAGTGATATTAAGATTTATGAATATACTTGGAAATAAACTAATGAACTTATCTGACATTACAGTAGTGATTTAAAAAGTAGAAATCAAAAAGATTCATTGTGGTATAGCAAGCAAATGTCAAAATTCCTAGTATTCTTTACTGTCATATAAATAATAAATATATTAAGATTTTTAAATAATTAAACACATTTAATTTACAGATTGACACTGGTCCTCTGTCCTGGTCTAAGGACATCACTGCCATATGTATATTTCCATAGGTTGTTCACACCCCAAAACTCAGATATAAGCCGGGTGTGGTGACACACGATTGTAATCCGAGTACTTAGGAGGCTGGGACAGGAGAATCACAGGTTTGAGGTCAGGCTCAGCAAGTTCTGAGACTCGCATCAAACTAGTGAGACACTCTTTCAAAATCAAGATAAAAAAACAGGACTGGAGGTGTAGCTTAGAGGTAGAATACCCATGAGTTAAGTCCCCAGTAAAAAAAAACCTCACATATAGAGAGAAAGCATTCATTTGACAAGCATAAAAGTATTATGCTTTAAGTGTCCAACTGAGGGTATCTGTTGATTATATTAACTAGTCTCAACTAATTTAGTATTCACACAGTAAAGTGTAAATATTCCCCTTAAACAAGGGGGGTTACCTTAAGACCAGTTTGCAAATATTCTTATACTTAACGATATTTCCAAATATTTTTTGATTTGGTATTGCTATTAGTTAAAAGTTTAGCATGTGTGTTAAATGACTAACATTTATTACTATGCCAGTATATTATGATATAATACATCTACTATATAATGCATGTTATATAATATATACTCTGCAATCTGTATATCACATGCATATACCATATGTATGCACATACTATGTACACAGTATTTATTAGGTATTGTATATATTATTAAGTCAACACAGGTATTCTAAAGGAATGACAAATTATTTTAGATTTATTGCTAACTGAAATAGCTTTACAACTCTATTCTCTTACATCTGAAAGACCTTATGATTGCCAATGGAACTATCAAATATAATCAGGTATAGATAATTAAGTTTGGTCTATGATAGACTGCATACAGCATAGTGCTTCCGTATGATCATAACAAAGCCCAGTCATTCCTATGACCTAGGGCTCTCATAGTGATCATAAAGCTGCGATGGCTTTTGTATACTGGTGTAACTCACCTAATGTGCTATTAGTATAAAAATAGAGCATATACAATTATGTATCGTACTTAACACTTGATACTAATAACAAACGACTGTTACTGTTTTATGTATTTTCTCCACTTTTTATTGCTCTTTGAGAGCATGTACCTTCTACTTATAAAAACCAAGATCCACCATAGAGTATTAAGCCCTCTTACACTAGCAGCAAACACGGACATTTATTTTCAACAAATCTCTTGATTCCATCAAGAGATTTCTGTGAGTGGTTGACCTCAACCGTATAGGTTGTACGAGAACACTAGGATATTTACGCAAGGACAAAATAAACCCATCTCTTAGAATGTCTTCCTGTCTGTAGGTGACAAGTGACTGTAGAACATCCAATCTGGAGAACACCCAGATCTTTCCCGCAGATTCGTTTTCCTACTCACTCGGGTCTGCATTGTGTTTTCCCTCGGCGAGCATGGGAGAAGTCAGGTCAGCGCCGATGTCCTAATTAGGACTTTGTTATTGTTATAATGTTTGGTCCGTGATACGTTTAGCGAAAATATGTTGACGGCCCTGTTGCAAAGTGTACTTTAGTTAATACACGATAATATAATCCATGAGGCTTTTAAATCTTACTCCTCAAATGTTTGACACCTATAACACTTCTAGATAAAATAAACCAGCCTTCGTAACATTATATATCTTCCTAAGTCAAATTATAATTCATAATTCTTTACCAAATTCACCAAGAATTTTCAACCTGGCATCCAATCATCTGCAAATTGAGCTTTGATATGACATTTCAACTTAGCCTCTCATTAAAGTCCTTCTAGCCCTCCTGTGTACACTCAGACAAATATCTTTATCATCTCTTGGATGGATTTCTGCTTTAAGGCCTTTGTTCAAAGGATTCTTGATCCTTCTGTGGCCTGTCCACTCTCAGAACGATGAGTGTTGAAATTCTATTATCTTCCTAGACTTCCTTCGAACGTGACCTTTCCTAAGATGCCTTCTTTGATCACCCCAACCGGCAGTCACCTCGTTCCTCTTTGTATTCCAACAGCACTTAATAGATCTTGTAGAGCCGTTACTGCAGTCTGCTACGCAGCAAGGCTGTTTATGAATACTTTTCTTCTAGTAAAATATACAACTGGCTGAACGATGTGACTTGTTACATGGCCTCCACTCTGCAGAATGTTCTCGGGGTAAATACATGCTGGCAAAATAAATGACTACCGCAATTACCTATATTACTATTTAAAAATGAAGGCTTAGAGGAAAAGTCCTTTGCCCCTTGGACTTCACAACAAGAATAGGACTGGCACCTCTTTTAAATACATGCTCCGAGCCGGGCGTGGTGGCACACGCTTGTAATCCCCGCGCTTGGGAGGCAGAGACAGGAGGATCGCGCAGGTTCGAAACCAGCCGCGCGTGCTGGTTTAGGAGACCCTGTTTCCAAATAAAAATGTAAAAATAGGTCTGGGAGTGTAGCCCGGAGGTAGAAGGGCTTCCAGGAACCCCAGTACCACCACCAAAAAAAAAAAAATAAATAAAAAAATAAATAAATACATGCTCCGTATTAGTCTTCAGGACCAAGGTAAGTGTTTGCAAGTGTGTTTCATGTGTAAGTTCCTACTGGTATGATTGCTACCTTTTAGGATTTAATTTCTCTTTTAAATATCTACAAGTTCAGATGGATTGTTTTCATTCTCCTCGGATGGCCTGAGGTATTCATCTCTTTTTGTATTGGACTCTGTCTTTAATTTTTCATTGAAGATTTAATCAATTGCAAAACTTTATATGATATTGAATTCATATAGGGAATTTGGAGTCTGGCTTTCTTTGTAAAAGAATGGGAAATTTCGCAAGTTTTTAAGCAACACTTGAGTAGGGATTATGCTAATTTTCTCTGTTCCAGAATGAGTTAATTTTCTTTGAAATGGACACACCTCATTTTGTTTCATTGTAACCTATATATCCTGTGTTATGGTTGTATACTGGGGATTGAATTCAGGGACATTTAACCTCTCAGGCACACTTCTAGACTTTGTTATTTGTTTTGTTTTGTTTTGTTTTGTTTTGTTTTGTTTTGAAACAGGGTCTTCCTCGGTTGCTGAGAGTCTAGGTACTTTCTAAGACTGGCCTCAAACTTGTAATCCTCCTGTCTTAGCCTCCCATGTACTGGGACTATAGAAATGTATGACCACGCCTGGTTTATATATTCTTTATGTGTGTGCTACTGGGGATTAAAATGAAGGGCATTCTGAGAGCTCTGAGCTATACTCCCAGCCCTATTTTACTTTTAACTTTGAAACAGAGCTTTACTAAGTTGGAGAGGGCCTCCCCACATTGCTGGGACTGGCCTCAAACCTTCATCCCCCTGCCTCAACTTCTAAGTACTGAGATTTACAGGTGTGTACCACCAAGCCCAGTTGGAAGCTCTACATTATATAGCAATAAAGACAAACACAGCCAGGAGAATTAATATAAACATGAACATTTCGAACAGCGTTAATAAAGAGAAACCTGAGGCTTATAAAAGAAGCTTAAAATTAGCATGTTTAGCCAGAGTAAACATTATTGGAGTGAACTGGTATCAGTACATATGCATCCATTTACATTCACACTAAATATCACCCCTTACTTTATACAACAAGAAGTTTGATGGCTAAGTAGATAACACATTTACTTTTATCTTCAAACACCAAAAGTCCTTCATTAATGTTTTATTCAATGTGTTCAAACTATTTTATCATGTTAAAAGAGATACAGTCTCTACAGCGAGTGTTGATGAGAACTTGGGGTCAGAGAATCACCTTTTAAGTCCTGTGTCTTCCAATATTTATACACTACCAGATATGAGACTGGAGACCCATTCTGTGCCTTCTATTGCTTTTGACAATGAAGGTAATGATACCAGACACTTTATGACACTTTTGTGAATATCTGTGTTTACTCATTTTTCTGTACATTAGAATTTAAGTAGAATTACAAACATTACCATATTTTTATTGCATAACTTGACTTTCTCACAGTAATTTTTGTTAAGCAAATTTAATTTAAAAGTTTGGGAAATATATATATATATATATATATATATATATATATATATATATATATTTTTTTTTTTTTTTTCAAACAAGAATATTCTTTCTCAGAGCTATACCCTCAGCCTTTTTTATTTTCAAACAAGGTCTCTCACAAAGTTGCTTACAGATTCACTAAGTTGAAGAGACTGGCCTTGAACCTGCAATCCTCCTTTCTCAGCTTCTTAAGAACTGTGATCCTCATGTCTCAGCCTCCCAAGTACTGCGATTACAAGCGTGCACTACCATGCCTGGCCCATATATGGATTTTAACTTCTTGACTTTAAGGGTTATATTATTTAGAAGATTATCTTCATAGTAAATACAGATGAAAGCCGCTTTTCAAACTTTTTGGTCTCAGGCACCCCTTACAGTAACTCTTAAAAATTATTGAGGACTTCAAAGAGCTTTTGTTTATGTAGGGTATGGCTATCAATGTTTTTTATCTCATAAATTCTAATTTTTTTTTTTTTGGTACTGGGGATTGAACCAAGAGGCATTTTGCCTCCAACCTATACTCTCAGCCCTTATTAAATTTTGTTTTGTTTTGTTTGAAACAGGATCTCACTGGATTACTCAGAGTCTCGCTAAGTTGTTGACGCTGGTCTTGAATCTGCGATTCTCCTGTCTTAGCCCCCCAAGTATTGGGATTATAGGTATGTACCACCATTCCTGTAAAATGGAGAAATTTTAATATTGTTATTTAAAAATAATAGCAATACACCTATTACACATTACTAGAACATATTTTTGAGGAAAAATAATTATACTTGAAACAAAATTTAGTGAGAATTATGGTATTTCTGTACATTTTTGTAAATTTTTTGATATCTGGCATAATAAAAGATAGTTGGATTTGCAAAAAAAAAAAAAAGAACTGGGATTACAGGTATGTGAAAAGCTAGAATTTATTGCCAGGCAAGGTGGCACATGCCTGTAATTCTAGTACTTGGGGCTGAGACAGAAGGCTCACAGGTTCCAGAACAGCCTCAAAACACTAGTAAGATTCTCAGCAACTTAGCCAGACCCTGTTTAATAATAAAAGGGGCTGAAGTGTGGTTCAGGAGTAGACTATTCCTGGTTCAATCTACATTACCAAATATTTTTATTAAACATGATTTACATAGTTTATTTTATTTTATTGCTATAGTTTTTGTAGCATATCTAAAGAAAGTCTTGCCTAATTCAAGGTCATAATGACTTATCCCTATATTTTCTTTTAAGTGTTGACATTCATAAAAGATGTAAGCCTGGATTTTTCCTTTCTGTGATAGTTATTGTATCAGGGTTTACCCATTCTTATCAAATGTATTTGAGAGACTTACTTTATCTTCAAATTTGCAAGTCATAAGATTATTGTTAATTCTTTCCTTTTTTTCTTGCAGTACTGGGGATAGAACCCAGGGACATTTGACCTCTGAGCTGCACCCCCAGCCCTAGATTTTATTCTTTATTTTGAAACAAGATCTCACTAAGTTAAAGAGGGCCTCACTAAGTAGCTGAGGCTGTCTGTAAACCACAATCCTATGGACTCAGCCTCTCAAATACTGGAATTATAAGCGTGCACCACCACGCCCCGCTATTATTCTTCCCTATTTGGTAAAATTCACCACTGGAACCTACTCATTCTGGAATTTTCTTTGTTGGAAGTTTATTTTGGGGGGTTGGAGGGGTTCACTGGCAGAATCTATTTCCCTGTTTTTGTCTATTCAAATTTTGAATACCTTCTTGCATAATTTTGTGTAGTTTATATATTTCTATAAATTTATCTATTAAGATTACCTAAGTAGTTGCCAAATAATTGCTGATATTCTTTTATGATCCTTTGTCTTGTTGTTCTGACAATATTTCCCCCCTTACATTTATTGTTTGGGTTACTTATTCTCTATGTGTGATTAGTGAATCTAGCTACAGTTTGTCAATATTGTTGATCCTTTCAAGAGCTAATATTTTGCTCTAATGGTTTCATCAGTTGATTTCTATTTTTTATTTCACTTTCTTTTGTATTCTTTTTTTATTTTTAACTGTCTTCTTCTAGGTGTAGTTTACTCTCTATATTTTAAGTGTTATATTATTATATATTAATATTACATATTAATATATAATATTAAATATTATATATTTAAGGCTATGAATTTTAAATTTATTTTCTCTAATGTGGGGGCATGCCAGCTGGGGGCCGGGTCGCAAGACTCTGGGCCCCGGGCCAGAACGCGCATAGCACGCCAGACCCCTGGAGAAACCGGGCCCAGTACCCTGGGTCCCGGGCAGGGGTCACTCGGGGCACACCAGGTGGGGCCTGGGTTGCGGGACTCTGGGCCCAGGACCAGAACGTGCATAGACGCCAGACCCCTGGAGAAGTCGGGCACAGTAAGACGCTGGGTCCCTGGCGGGGGTCGCGCAGGGCACGCAAGCCGGGGCCCGGGTCATGGGACTCTGGGCCCCTGGCCGAACTGAGCATAGCACGCCAGACCCCTGGAGAAACTGGGCTCAGTACCCTGGGTCCGGGCAGGGGTTGCACGAGGCATGCCAGCCGGGGCCTGGGTCATGAGATTCTGGGCCCCGGGCTGGAATGCGTGTAGCACGCCAGACCCCTGGAGAAAATGGGCCCAGTACCCTGGGTCCCGGGGGGGCGAGGGTCACGCGGGGCATGCCAGCCGGGGCCCTGGTCGCGGGACCCTGGGCCCCAGGCAGAGTAGTGCAGAGCACTCTGGACCCATGGGGAAACTGACCAGGTCACAGTGCTACTGAGTGCCTGATCCCACTACCTCCTCAAAACACATATACTGTCTTCTCTTATTAAAAAAAAAAAAAGAAAGAAAAGAAAAGAAAAGAAAAGAAAAGAAAAATATCAGAGAGGGGTTAAGAAAGCTGTTGCGGATGCCAGGATACTGGAGATGCAGACAAAACTTATCCAAATGCACTGGAACTTATGGAAAAATTCCCCATGAAGGAGGACTGCTATTTCTCTATATTGTTAAGAATCTTGGACATAACCTGTAAGGAGAGAGTTTAGCTGAGACCAAGGAGAAAGGTGGTGTTGAAAGCGGACTCCGTGATGGTGGTGGAGACTTGTATTCAGGAGAAGCAGAAATCGGATCCTACCAACCTTATTTTTTTGGAGAAATTACACCAAATGTCGAATGCTACCGTCACGCATGCTTAGGAACACTGGACAACATTCAGAGTGGAAAGAGAGTCTGGGAAGGATTTGAAATGGTGGAGGCAGTGGCAATGGCAGTGGCCAGTACTCAGGGGTGGCAGAGATCTGATACATTACACCTGGAACCTTTGAAATAATAACCCGAGAGACAGTGATCGGAGCCTGCTGAGGGGTTAGGCTGGTGCCGGGGCCATTGGCCGACATCGGAGCCTGCTGTGAGGCAAGGCCACTACTGGGGCCTCCTAGGCTGAGATCGGAGCCTGCCGAGGGGTTACGCCAATGCTGGGGCCAGTGAGGCCGGGACTGGAGCCTGCTGTGAGGTAAGGCTTGTACTGGTGCTTTCAAGTCGGGATCGGAGCCTGCTGAGGGGTTAGGCTGGTGCTAGGGCCAGCAAGGCCAGAATCGGAGCTCACCTTGAGGAAAGGCCGGTGCTGGGGCCTCCGAGGTCTGGATTGGAGCCTGATGAGGGGTTAGGCTGGTGCCGGGGCCAAGGGCCGGCATCGGAGCCTTCCGTGAGGCAAGGCCGCTACTGAGGCCTTTGAGACAGGGATTGGAGCCTGCCGAGGGGTTAGAACAATGCTGGGTCCAGCAAGGCCGGCACCAGAGCCTGCCATGAGGCAAGGCCGGTACTGGGGCCTCCGTGGCTGGGATTGGAGCCTGCCGAGGGGTTAGGCTGGTGCTGGGGCCAGCAAGGCTGGCATCGAAGCCTGCTGTGAGGCAAGGCCGCTACTGGAGCCTCCAAGGCCGGGATCAGAGCCTGCCGAGGGGTTAGGCCAGTGCTGGGGCCAGCGAGGCCGGCACCGGAGCCTGCCGTGAGGCAAGGCCAGTGATGGGGCCGAGGCTGACATCAGAGCCTGCCATGAGGCAAGGCCAGTGCTGGGGCTTCCGAGGCCAGGATAAGAGCCCACCGAGGAGTTAGGTCAGTGCTGGGGCCAGCGGCCGGCATCAGAGTCTTCCATGAGGCAAGGCCACTCCGGAGGCCTCCAAGGCCAGGATCGGAGCCGGCCGAGGAGTTATGCCGGAGCTGGGGCCAGCGAGGCCGGCACTGGAGCCTGCCGTGAGGCAAGGCCAGTGCTGGGGCCTCCGAGGCCAGGATAAGAGCCAGCCGAGGGGTTAGGCTGGTGCCTGGGCCAATGGCCGGCATCAGAGCCTGCCGTTAGTCAAGGCCGCAAATGGGGCCTCCGAGGCTGGGATCGGAACCTGCCAAGGGGTTATGCCGATGCCGGGGCCAGCAGCCAGCATTGGAGCCTGCCGTGAGGCAAGGCCAGTGCTGGGGCCTCCGAGGCCGGGATCGGAGCCTGTCGAGGGGTTAGGCTGATGCTGGGGCCAACGGCCAGCATTGGAGCCTTACAGGAGGCAAGGCCGCTACTGCGGCCTCCGAGGCCGGGATTGGAGCCTGCCGAGGGGTTAGGCTGGTGCTGGGGCCAGCGAGGCCGGCACTGAAGCCTGCCGTGAGGCAAGGCCAGTGCTGGGGCCTTCGAGGCTGGGATCGGAGCCTGCTGTGAGGCAAGGCTGGTGTTGGGGCCAGCGAGGCCAGCATTGAAGCCTGCCGTGAGGCAAGGCTGGTGCTGGGGCCTCTGAAGCCGGGATCGGAGCCTGCCGAGGAGTTAGGCCGGTGCTGGGGCCAGTGAGGCCAGCACTGAAGCCTACCGTGAGGCAAGGGGGGTGCTGGGGCCTCTGAGGCTGGGATCAGAGCCTGCCAAGGGATTAGGCTGGTGCTGGGGCCAGTGAGGCCGGCACCAGAGCCTGCCATGAGGCAAGGCCAGTGTTGGGTCCTCCAAGGCCGGAATTGGAGCCTGCCGACGGGTTAGGCCGGTGCTGGGGCCAGCGAGACCAGCATCGGAGCCTGCCGTGACGCAAGGCCGGTACTGGGGACTCGAGGCCAGGATAAGAGCCTGCCGATGGGTAAGGCTGGTGCTGGGTCCAGCGGCCAGCATCGGAGCCTTCCGTGAGGCAAGGCCAGTGATGGCGCCAACAAGGCTGACATCAGTTCCTGCCATGAGGCAAGGCCGGTGCTGGGGCCTCTGAGGCCAGCAGCCACGGGGTTAGGCCAGTACCGAGGCCAGCAGCCAGTATCTGAGCCTTCCGTGAGGCAAGGCCACTACAGAGGCCTCCAAGGCCAGGATTGGAGCCTGCCGAGGGGTTAGGCTGATGTTGGGGCCAACGGCTGGTATTGGAGCCTGCCGTGAAGCAAGGCCACTACTGCAGCCTCCAAGGCCGGGATTGAAGCCAGCTGAGGGGTTAGGCTGGTGTGGGGGCCAGCGAGACCAGAATCAGGGACTCCCATGTGGCAAGGCCACTGCTTGAGCCTGTGAAGTCTGGATCAGTCCACCGGGTAGCCAGGCCACTACTGGGGCCGTCAAGAGTGGAATTGGTACTTGCAACACAGCATGTACAGAGAAATATCACAGAAAATATAAATCAGATGCTTCCCCTAATCAGCAATAACTAGAAGGAAAGGGGCAACAGGAAGAGGTTGAGCTATAGAAAGGGCCCTATAGTGAAGCAACTAATGTGGCCAATCAGAGGGTATGGAATAGTGGAGGACAGAGCCTCTTTAAAACACAGGAGGTACATAAACAAATGTATCAAAGTTAATCACCAAAGAAGCATGGGATCGAGGGAGGGGGAGGGAATGAGGTGGGGGGTAGATGAGGGCTAATTGGATGATGTGTGCTTGTATATCCTCTCAAGTCTTGTACTCCAATGTGATTGATATATGACTACAATGCACCAATTAAAAAAATAAAAAATAAATAAAATCTATATTTTAAAAAATACAAAAAAATTTATTTTCTCTAATGTGTATTTTCACAGGTCTAAATTTTCTTCTAAACATAGCTTTAGCTAAAGTCTCTGTTATATAATGTGTTTTAATTTTTATTCTTTACAACATATTTTTAAGTTCCCTTGTGATTTTTTTCTCTGATGTATTCATTAGTTGGAAGTGTATTGCTAAACATGCACATATTTTCAGGTTTCACAGATTTTCCTTTTTTTCTAACTGTACTCTATTTTGTTGTTGAAAGTCAATGTTGTATGATTTCAAACCTTCTAGATTTCTTGAAGCTTGTTTTAGAGCCTGTTAGATGGTCTACATTGGAGAATATTTTATGTGTAATTGAAAATAATTGGTATGAGCTCCTTGTTTCCCCCAAATCTCTTCCACAGCATTTGTCGTGTGGTCTCTGATGTAGCTCTTAAGAGGATCCAGGCTCAGGCAGTCACACTCACCCTGGGCTGACAGTGGTTTTAATGAGTCTCACTTTAACTCTTTTTTCTCTGATCTCTCTGTTAATCCATCTGGATCTGCTGGTGTGACAGCTTTATAATTGCAGGCTAGTTGCTCTATTGTTTTTGATGATACCTGAAATATGAATTGCTCCACTGTTTCTCCTATTAAATCCAGGTACTTTCACAGGGACACTGTGAAAGGCGATTCTTTGATACTTTTTCTGATCCTAGAAGGGCTTATTCTAGCAAGGACTTTCTTTGGTTCTCTCTGGTAAACCATATGCATGACATTTTAGCCTGGTGAGTGTATACACTGCCTACCACTAAGTCCATTGTTGTGGGACTCCACTTTTGCTTGACTATCCCCATAATTTTTAAAAGGCAGATCCATGAAGTACAGGAGCCTGGGTCTCTGCATGATTGTGTGGTGGAGTTCCCCTGACCATCCTGACATGCACCTACTTGGGGCAACACATCTAATTATTATGATCATGCCACTGAAATGTTGGTGTCCATCTATTATAATGCCCAACAATCCTAGTCCACAGGGTCTGTGCTTTAAGACTCATGTTTATGGAATGGGTACAAAAAGAAAGTACAGATTTGAACACTTAAATAAAAGGAGACCAACAAGGCACTCTATCCTTCTTAAATCAAGAAATCATTAATCACGGGTATATTCATAGGATTATATACAGCAACAAAAAATAAATCATCAGCAGCATTTTGTAATAAAAAAATTACATGGATCTTAATAATATACTTTATAATGAGAAATGATCTAATAAAAATAGTAGTATCTCCATGATCCCATTTATTACAATTTCTAAAACAGGCAGTGCTAATCTGCCCTGTGAGAAGTCAGAGTAATTACTGAGAAGGAGAACATAAAATAAAATCTCAGAGTTCTGGCCACCATATCTGATTCATATTGTATTTACATTATTTCTCTTCTTTAAGTCACCAAGTTATGCAAATGAGCTCTGTGGATATTTCAGGTGCAGAATGTATACTATACTTAGTATTTAAGAAAAGATTGACACTATAAAATTTTAATTTTATCTAGAAAAATGTAACTAATACCTGGAAGATGAAAAGCATTCTTAATGTTATTCAGAATGTATTCTTACTAAATTTGAGAAAATTTTCCTGAAGATGCTACCACAAATAAGTAAACACGGACACTTATCACACCAATTAAAATGTTTTATGATCTACTGTGACCTATGATCATGATGTGTTATGATCTATGATGTTTGTGTAGAATTGTCTGTGTCCAGCAGGGTGACTTGAGTTAGATGCTTAAACATCAGACTTAGATGTGTCTACATAATAAGGAAAACCATTGTCTCAGATAACAAGACTCCCAGGGTAAAGCTGAGGCTCCAGAGCACATTGTATTCATGGACTATGGTGTTTTTGTGTTCTGCTAAAATTAATATGTTTAAGTCCCTAATGCTTAATGTGATGATATTTGGAGGTGAATCCTTTATAAGCTAATTTTAATGGTTTGGAAATAGAATATCCTCCTTAAATCTCATGGAAAAAAAGTATCAATGTCGAAAGCAGGGCTTAGTTATAATCACAGAAATGGATAAAGGCATTGTAATACATTTATCTGGGTGTTGGCCGGGGCCAGTAGGATATGGGTAGAGCAGGTGGGTCCCTAGGAGTGCATCATCGGGAATTATATATGGCTCTTCCTCCCCTTGCTTGCTCATTTTGATTCTGGCCTTCATGACATGAGGAGCACAATCTATGTGTTTTTTTTTTCTCTCTCCTCTCCACCACCATGTCCTAAGATGTGTGGTTCCTTGCCTCACATGGACTGAACACAAAATTTAAAAAAAGAAAAAAACATAAAGAAATAATTTTTTCTTACTCTAAGTTTTATGGTCATTACTTTGGATTATAGCAATAAGAATGCTGCCTAAGACAGTAATTATGTCATGAGAGATGAACCCGAATGTTTGAAATTATGCTCCTCATTCTCAACCATATTCCAGCAAAGGTCTGATCACCTGGCATGCTTTTTGCAAGTACCTTCTCAAGTAGATTTAGCCAGAATTTTCCCTACTCCAAGTAATTAAGAGTATTATATTCTTATTAAATTTGAGGTAATATACCTAAAGATGCTACCACAAATTAACAAACACAGAGACTGGATGCACCAATTTAAATGTTTTATGATCTGCCATGATCTATGATTATGATGTGTTAGTAATTAAGAGGGGGAAAATTCTGGCTAATTCTCCTCTCTATCTCTCATCCTCTACTCATTGGCTATAAATTTCCACTAATCCATGTTGTATCCAGAACTGTACTCTGTACTGATACTCAATGTTACAATAAATCTGTATTAACACCTCTTTTCTATGACTTTATTAGCTAGTTTTGGTGTATCTATGTCAAGCAAAATTAATATTTATTTAAAAGGAAGGGTATGATCTAGGTTCAATGGCACACACCTGTAATTCCAGTACTTGGGAGGCTGAGATAGAAGGATCATAGGTTCAAGACCAGCCTCAGAAAAGGGTACCAGAGGAAATGATTGTCAACACATTTTAAGGCTAAAGACTTTATTATTGATAAACCTTAGGAGTAAGAGCAGAGAGACGGGGGGGGGAGCTCTACAGTGTAACAGTTGTGCCTCTCCCTGCCAAGTACCTGAACAGCACTAAGACTCTGACTGATTTTTAAATTTTGGAAAGCACTACCGGAGCAATTTATTAATATCAGCACAGGACCTAAAATCTATGTCTAGAAAAAAGTTCTTCCAAAAAAATGAAGATGGAAGAACTAATGTACAAAAAAATTGGTTTATGGAAGGCAGGCATCATAAAAAGTGATAAAGACCACTTTGCAGGCTGAACAAAAATAACATCAGGTAAAATCCCACATCCATAGGAAAGAATCAAGAACAATAGAAAAATTAAATATCTGGTTAAATATAAAATAATTTTTTGATTTAAAAATGTATTAGTAAAATCTGAAGAAATATAAATGAGGGGAAATTAATAACAGCAGAATTAGAGCTTTTATATTACTATCAAAAAATTAGACATTGGAAGAAGCACTAGACAAAAAAGGCATTTCCTTATGAGTGAAGATTATATCCTTCCCCGATGATTTAATAGCCATGAATATCTATATATTCTTAATGCACAGCTTTAAAAATACAGTAAGCTAAAATTGGTGAAATTAAGAGGAGAAAGAGACAGGTTGAATTCATAAATAGAGTTGAAGATTTTAACATTTCTCTCTCAGACATCAATTGAAAATTTATACAGAAAATCAAGAGCTGTGGATATGAACCGTTGTCAATCATCTTGTGTTGAATGACACTGTAAGAGATTACACTTGAAAATGTCAGAATACAAATTCATTCCAAGAAGCATGGTATATTTACCAGAGAAATCTTAAGTTAGGCTATAAAACATCGCAATACATTTAATGCTTGGGGAATTATAGTTTATTTTTGACCACAGCAAAATTAATATTAAAATGAAAGCTCACATCAACAATCTAATAACCTGAATAAGAATTTAAAAGATGCTCTGAAGGAAGTGAAATATGCAATAAATGAAATGAAGACATCAATACAAACCATCAGTGGTCAACTACACCACATGAGAAAAAAAATCCAGCTCTTAGAAAATGACCAGCCTAAAAGTGAATTCATACTCTAAAATATAGAAAAATAAAATTGACAGCAAAAATTGGACATCCAAGATATCTGGGCCAAATTTAGAAGAGTAAACCAAATAATAGGCATAGAAGAGGGTCTAGAAGCCTAAACCAATGGAATAAAAACTCTTTTCAGAAAAGCAGTATCAGAATATTTTTCAAACATATAAAACAAAGTTGACACACAGGTACAGGGTGGCCTGCACACAGCACTTCAATGTTGGGACAGTCAATCTGATAAATTTGGATACTACGTAAATTAACAACTAGATGGCACATAGAATGAGCACATGTTAGACTCAGGGTGAGTCGCTTCCCAGGTGTGACGTAGCTGGTTGGTACAAAATTTTAACACACTACTCAGAACAGGGCCCAATCTAAAACTTACTAATTGTTCATATTTACGGAAGTTCCCACCTCATATTTTTAGAGTAGCATTGATCACAAATAATGGAATCTATGGGAAACAAAACCACAAATAAAAGAAGACTATTGTAATCTTAACAAGTCCATTGTAGTTTTGGATATTTTTCAGAAAAAAAAAATATATATATAGACGTATTTTGAGTTAAGGCCAAAACCACGGAGGACAGGGAGAAGCTCTGTAGTAGAGGGCTTACTGAGCATGTGTGGGGTCCTGAGTTCCATTCCAGCACCGCAAAGCCAGCTAAATTAAACTAAAAAAATGAATAAAAATAAAACAAGACAAACACCATATAAGACCTCTAGACTAAAACCACTGAAAATTGTTGAGTGGTCTAAAAATTCTGTGATGAGATAATTTATTGTTTTTTTAATGAATTGAAAGACTCAGTATTTTAAGATATTTCTTAATTTTGAATTGATCTATTTCAAACTATAATTTTGTGAGGAAACTCTCTCAGAAATAATCAGATATAAAAATTTATGGAAATTTTAATGACACAGAAGAGCCACATGAGTAAAAGAGAAATGAAGTTGGAGGGAAATACACCCTTGGATTCAATACTGAGTGTTGTGAATTATGATGCCAACCAGAAGTATCAGGATGGGATTTAACTTCTACCCTAAAAAGATAGGGAACGAAAATGTCCCGTATCTATAGTCTCAGCACTTGGGAAGCTGAGAAAGATTGCACCTCAGTGAGACCTTGTTTCAAATTTTAAAATAATAGAAAGGGCTGGGAGTAGAGCTGGGAGGTAAAGCGTCCCTGGGTTCAATCCCCAGTACCAAAAAAAAAAAAAAAAAAAGAAAAAGCATGACTTCAATTTTTCATTACTGTTTGCTAAGTTAAATGTTTGATAACTTCTCTTACTGTCTTCCACCTGAACTGTCAGCACCTTTTAGGCAGAGCTGAGTCTCTCCTGGCATTTACCTGATCCACTAAGCTCAAAAGGAACTTCAGATAAATTGGATATGTAACACTACATGCTATTACACATTCCTGCTAAATGAAAAATATCGATGAAAGAAAACGTTTTCTTTCATAGGGTTTGAAATCAACTCTGCCAATAGCTGACTGGAGCTTATTGGGAAAATCTGCAGTTATTAAATGTCATGTTTTAAAAGCAGCTGAAGGAATGTCTATGTCGAGCAGAGCCTGGCATACACACCTGTCATCCTAGTACTTGGGAGGCTGAGACAAGAGGATCCCAGGCTTGAGGAAAGCCTCAGCAAATTAATGAGACCCTCGGCAACTTTTCAAGATCCGTTTTTAAAATTGAGTAAATAAACGGGGCTGGGGATGCAGCTCAGAGGCAGAATGTACTTGGGTTCAATTTCCATAGTACAAAAAAAGGGGGGTGGGGAATATCTAAATCACTCATGTGTTGTTGAAAGGCTTCAATAGAAGTAAGTCACCCTGCATAGCAAGGGACACACACTATCTGCCTGTGTGTTTTAGATCTGAAGCTCTCTTAAAGGCCCTTTACTGTTATTGGGACCTGGTGCAACCTGGTCGTAAGCCTGTGGGGCTACTGGGATCTGGTATAACCATTAGGAGGCAGAGCAATGAGGGAGGAAGGAGTTCACTGGGGAAATACCTTTGAAAAGACTCTCTCTCTCTCTCTCTCTCTCTCTCTCTCTCTCTCTCTCTCTCCTCTCTTCCCATCCCCAAACCAACTAGCCAACTTGAAGTTAAGGACCCTGCTTCCCCATGCACTCCCACTACAGTGTCCTGTCTCACCAAATTCTCATGCTTTGGGGCCAAGTGACCTAAAACCATCAGCCTAATAAACCTTTCCTCTGTTCAACTATTTTTCTCAGGTATTTTTTTTATCACAGTAGCAGAAAGTTGACCAACACACTGACCCTTATAGGTAAGTTCTTCTTAAGTTTCAGCACCTCTACATTCATCTGAAGAGAGCCATGTCATAATGATTGTTGTGACTTCTCAGTTGCTGCTTGCTTCTTCAAGAGCAGTTAATAGGCAGAGAACAGATGGAAAGTGAAGGAGCCCCTGAGCACACATCTTCATGTCCTAATTGCTCTCTTTGAGCTCCCCAGGCATGGGGTTAAGATGAAGCCCAAAGAGAACAGACAAGAAGCAGTAATCAGGACAAAGTAATGTTCCTTAAGGGAGAAGAAAAAGGGCACCCTAGGAATCCGTGGGTATAATTCCAAATCCTGAGAGAGACCAATGGCTCTCTTTACATGAAGTCAAAGCCGTCGCATGCTTGGAAACAAGGTAAAAGGCAAAACGAAGTGCGCTGTGAACCAGCCAAGACTCACACAGCACTTCTTCAATAAAGGAGATTTACTGAGAACTTGCTGCTGCCTTTTTTATTTTTGCTACAATTAGTATTGTCAATTTTCACTAAAGCAAAAATCATATAAATACACACACACACACACACACACACACACACACACGAGTTTCTGACTTTTTCTAAAAGCCATTGATTTAATATTTTCTTTTTTTCTTCATTTATATCATATATAATCACTTGAAACTTTTTGTTTGGTACTGAAGGTTAAATGCAAGGGTTGCCTGAGGGACGTACAAAACCAGTCTTATTTTATTTTTATTGTTTATATTGAGACAGGCAGAGTCTTATTAAGTTGAGGGTCTCCCAAGGTTGTTCAAGTCGGCCTTCAAGCCTGCCATCCTCCCAGGTACTGGGATTACAGGCGTGTACCACCATGCCTGGCTCACTTCATCTATTATATACTTATACTCATTTTGATTTTGTTTCTTGACAAGTCAGAAATAAATGTATAGAGCCGAGCGTGGTGGTGCGCGCTTGTAATCCCAGCATTCGGGAGGCAGACTGGACGACTGCGGTTTGAGGACAGCCTCAAGTATTTAGTGAGGCCCCTTGCAACTCAGTGAGACCCTGTTTCAAATACTAAAGAAACCGGGCGTGGTGGCGCACGCTTGTAATCCCAGCATTTGGGAGGCTGAAACCAGAGGATCGCGGTTCGCGGACAGCTTCTGCTACTTAATGAGGCCCTCTGTGACTCAGTGAGACCCTGTTTCAAAATAAAGAATAAAAAATAGGGCAGGGGGTGTAGCTCGGAGGTCAAATGCCTCTGGGTTTCATCCCCAGACATGCAAAACAAACAAACAAACAAACAAAACCTAAAGAATAGAAGTTAGGGCTGGGGGTGTCACTCAGAGGTAGAATGCCAAGCCTGGTGGCACACAGCTTGGTTCTATATCTGTGCTCCAACTTGATCCAATGAAGGGCTTAAAGCAATACCAGACTAATATTCACAATTACTAAGCAATTTGGAATATCTCCAAGAGGGTCTAAGGATGTGCCAACAGGTGGATGGTGGGGTAAGGTACCAATATATAAAAGTCATCAAATCCTTTTTTCCCTGCTTCTGTTTCGTAATATCTCATGTGCCTCTCAGTTATTCCCCATATTTTCCTTCAACTATAGACCCAACCCGATAAAACCCAATTCCCACACATAGAAGGCTTGTTAGCCCTTTACTTCCTTTAGAAACTTGATGTCCTAGCCGGGCGTGGTGGCACACGCTTATAATCCCCGCGCTTGGGAGGCAGAGACAGGAGGATCACGCAGGTTCGAAGCCAGCCGCGCGGGCTTAGGAGACCCTGTTTCCAAATTTAAAAAATGTAAAAATAGGTCTGGGAGTGTAGCCTGGAGGTAGAAGGGTTTCCAGGAACCCCAGTACCACCAAAAAAAAAAAAAAGAATCTTGATCTCTTAAAGATATCTTTCAGTCACCTCTAACATAATAGTCTCCAAACCAAAACCATCTGTGTGTGTGTGTGTGTGTGTGTGTGTGTGTGTGTGTGTGTGAGAGAGAGAGAGAGAGAGAGAGAGAGAGAGAGAGAGAGAGAGAGAGAGAGAGAGAAACAGAGAGAGAAACAGAGAGAGAAACAGAGAGACAGACAAAAGATGGAGACAAAGACTGATGGGAGATTTAATTCAGGGCAACCTCCAAGCTACATCTCCCATCTCCATCCCTTTTTAGCTTTTATTATGAAACAGGGTCTCTCTAGGTTTCTGAGCGTCTCCTTACGTTGCTGAGGCCAGCTTTTAACCTGTGTTCCTCATGTCTCAGCCTCCCAAGTACTGTGATTCCAGGCGGTGTGTGCCACCTTACCTAGTTGCTGCTCCTATCTCCACTCATTTTTTCTGATTTGCAAAATGAAGCCTGAAATTAGATTAGATAAGACAGTATTTACTTTATTCTACATCCACATAATAAAAATTTATTGGGCATAGCTGCATCTCAGATAGTTAACTTCATTAATGTTATTGCAATATAAGGACATAAAATTATGATCCTAAAATTCAGTGTATGAATGCAAGAAGCAAACAGGAATTAACAAATAAATGGCTGTAAGGAATGAAGGAAGAGGGGATCAGCCCCACAGACTACCTTATTTGGAAAGCAAATTGGGTTGCGATATCTAAAAAATATAAAAGTAACAAGTTGGGGCAGAGACAGAGTCCCCTTTTGGTGACTTGGGTTCAAATAGAGGAAAACACTAATAGAGTTATCCAGCAGGTGGGCAATTTTATTAATAGACGCTTCTGAGATCCTGAAGCAGTCTACCCCATATGACAGACTCCCAGAGCCAGCCGGCAAAAGTACGGGTTCTGAAGAGAGGGGTGAGGACTAAAGAATTCAATCATGGGAGGGCTGCTAGTCACTACTAGCGTGCCCTGGGTCTATTCTCTTGTGGTATTTATACAGTCGCTAGCTTCAGGTTACCCAAGAGTGCAAGCAAGGTGGATGCAAACTACATAATCTTGTGGGCAAGCCAAACAATACTCTGGTATAACACAAACCTAATCTTATCTAGCAGACAGACCACTAGCATCAGTCATTCTGAGAGAGTCTTCATTACCTCGAAACTCCCTTGACTCTAAACCTGGTTGACTCTGGGCAAAGGACAGTCAGAAGTACTCTTTTAGTAAAGGGGAACACCAAGGAAATGGGAAAGTACTGAATGGCTCCACACAACAAACCACATTTTTTGTACTTTTTGAGGCATTATGGTCTGGAATCATTATGCAGTTCAGAGCGATAGTGACAAACAAGCACACGGCACTTGGGGGCTGTCCCCAGCTCCTCCAGCACTCCTCTCTTTCCCCATACAGGGCATTGAGATTGCAGTCAGTATTCTCTGGTACTTACATACAAGTTGATAAAAGTAATCCCATCCTTGATTCGCCCTTTCTCCTCTCCTCCCCCTTTGCCCTAGACCAACTTCTGGGCTCAACTGGAGTTTCTTCTCCATCATCTGACAAACCAGTTTTTTTCTTTTTTCTTTCTTTCTTTTTTTTTTTTTTTTAGGGTCTGGGGAAGGAACTCAGAGACATTTGACCTCCGAGCTAAACCCCTGCCCAATTTTTTAACTATATATATATTTGTCGTATTGGGGTTCCTGAAAACCCTTCTACCTCCGGGCTACACTCCCAGACCTATTTTATATGTTTAATTGGAAACAGGGTATCTTAAGCCAGTGAGGCTGGCTTCGAACCAGCGCAATCCTCCTGTCTCTGCCTCCCAAGCTCGGGGATTACAAGCGTGCGCCACCACGTCCGGCCTTATTCTTTATTCTGAAACAGGGTCTCACTGAGTTGTGGAGGGCCTCACTAAGTAGCTGAGGCTGTCCGTGAACCACAATCCTCTGCTCTCAGTCTCCCAAATGCTAGAATTACAAGTGTGCGCCACCACGCGTGGCTCAGTTTTTTTTTAAATACTGATGAAATAATGGTTTTCTTTTTCTAGGCAGAAGAAATTTATTAAAAAGAAATCAACTGAAAGAATATCTGGATAGTCTAATAATTATATGTTAGAGCTGTTAATGAATTCCAGCAAAACGTTAAGTCGGAGAACAGTTAAAGCAGAGAAATGAACACGCCCTAAATATAAAGAATTTCTGTTTAAGTTCATGTGTATCTGCTTGTGCGTATGCGTGTGTTTATGTCTAACTATACGTTTATATTGTGAAAAAAATGCTTATTTCATGCTTTTGTTCTTTTATTGGTCTAAATCATGTTGACAATGAAATCCATGCACACGCTCTCGGTGCCCCCCAATTCGCTCCCTCCCAGTTCAGAGTACACAGATTGACACTGGTATATATTCATTTGTGTACACATAGTCTATGGTAGTATTTCTATTAATGAGCCCAAGTCTTCCTCCACCCCTACCCTTATGTCCACTCCTCCCTGGCTCTTTTGAGGTTTCTGTTCCTCATCTGGATTCTCTCTTGTATCCCAAGTATTCCTAATCCTGCACCTCGTAAAGAAAACACATGACCCTTCACTCTGTGACTGGCTAATCTCACTTAACCTAATATTCTTAGGTCCTTCCATTTCCTTGCAAATGATGTAATTTTATTTTTCTAAATCTTTATTTTTTACTTTTATTAAATCGATGGTATAGATAGAGGTAGTCTTGAGAAATCCATTCACTGTAAAGTGAGAAATCTGACATTACTCGCAATAGTATGAGTAAGGAATGTTAATGTTGTAAACATTCTATACGTATTGTAAAACTGCAAGAAACTTCCATTTAAAATTAAAGAGGAAAACGAAGGCAAGTTACTCATTATGCAGATGAAAAGTGACAATAGCAGTCCGTAAGCGTTCAGGAATGGTAACCGCCGCTCCCTCGCTGCTCGTCCAATTTCCTCTCAGTGAGGTTTTCTTCCTGACATTTTGTTTTAAGCTGGGTGCAACATTTTTTTTCTTTGAATTTTCTCTTGCATGAACAACTTTGAAGCAACCAGTCTATAATTATCCATTCAAAAACAATAGCTAATTGATTTTTGTAATTTTCTACTCTGTCATCTACCTGCAGAGAAATTGAAGCACACAAAATGAAATTATGTGCTCACTTTCAGCGCGGCGTTGACTTGGCTCTGCCTTTGGCAACGCTGCTCACAATTTTGGTTTGCGAGGCTCTCGGTTGGCCTTTAAACCTACGGCCTCTAAATGAAAAACAAATTAATGTGACATAATGTTATCCTTCAAGGTCAAACAGTATGTGTTGGAGCGCAGTAATCACAAAATCATATAATTTGATTCGTTAAATGTCAAGTTATTAAGTGTTGACTATCATCATTCGTTGTTGTTATTTGTTTTGGAGGTCCTGGAGATTGAAGCCAGGGCCTTGTACACATGAGGCAAGTGCTTTTCTATTGAGCTCGCCCTCGCCTTCAAATGTTGACTACCTTGAAATCATCTGATAATTCTTAGGTTGCGACATTTGAAAATCAAAGTGTCAGCCGGGCGTGGTGGAGCACGCTTGTAATCCCTGCGCTTGGGAGGCTGAGACAGGAGGATCGCACGGGTTTGAAGCCAGCCTCAGCAACTTAGTGAGACCCTGTTTCCAAATAAAATATAAAAAAGGTCTGGGAGTATAGCCCGGAGGTAGAAAGCCTCTGGGTTCCACCCCCAGTACCACCCAAAAAAAAAAAAAAAAAAAGAAAGAAAGAAAATCAAAGTGTCAAATGAAATCCAAGTGTGGTGATGCTCACCTGTAATCCCAGTGTATGGGAGGCTGAGGCAGGATGATACCAGGCTTGAGGCCAGGGAACAGTAACTTCGTGGGACCTTGTTTCCAAATGAAAAATCGAATAGGTCTGGGAGCGTAGCTTGGAGTTAGAATGCCTCTGGGTTCAATCATCAGTGCTACAAATACGAAGAAGAAAATTAGTCAAAAGACCATTTTTCTGAGACAATTGGCCAAGCTGGAGGAATTATGCTGAGTGTGAAGGCATGAGAGAGAAGAGGTCCAGTGAGTCAGAGAAATTAATTCTAAGTAGGTGAAACGCTATAAAGTATTTCTAGGAAGACACATTAAAGTGAACAAACAACACTGTGTTCTCTGAAGCATTGATATGGTCCAAGTAGCCACTTGCCCTAAGGGTTTGTTAAACTTTAGATTAATTAAATTGAAATACAATAAATTCTGTTTCTCAGGTCACCGGCCACATTTCATGGGCTCATTGGTCACACGTGGCCAGTGGTCACACTGCGAGCAGCAAGGAGCATCGTCATCTTGGTAGAATCTCTGTGGGACAGTCCAAAAACAGAACCACAAATGGAGCTGTCCAAACATTGAGAATGCGAGCAACATGATTATTTATAAAATTGTTGATTTTCTGGTTGCTGGTAGAAAAGTGAGGCTTGGAGTCAGAAAAGGGATACGACTGTTAAGAAAGCTATGACACAATACTCGCAGAACATCTTTGCTGAGGGCAGAGACAGGAAGCTGAGACAATAAAACAGAAGATTTAGAGAGAGAAAGATGGAAACCTGGCTGATGTCCTCGTCACGGTTCTGAGCCATTGGATTAAAACTTTCGGCATTGTGGAGAAAACATACTGGCATATGCACTTTCACAAGTTGTACGGCATGGCGTACAGTCTGCCACAGAAGACAGAGATAGTCCCCCAAAGGAGCCAGCTCATAAAAATACAGTCACTAACTATAGTTTGGGAAAAGTCACTTCTCCTTTTTTGGATTTATGGTCTGTAGCAAGCTGTCCCAGCGCATCAAAGACTCTTGCTTTCTGTGTAAATGAAAGACTTGTGGCAATCTTTCTTTTGAGCAATTTTAGTGAACCTTTCTTTTATCTGACAATTTTAATTAAAAAGGTGAATCAGAGCTGGGCATAGTAGTGCATGCCTGTAATCCCAATATTTGGGAGGCTGAGAGAGGAGGGTTGCAGATTTAAGGTCAGCCTCTGCAACTTAGCAAGATCTTGTTTCAAAATAAAAATTAAAAGGGACTAGAGATGTAGCTCACAGGTAGAACATCTCTGAGTTCAATCCCAGTACCACATCAAACGAAGGATCCCAGTTCTTACAAAATTTAAGCCTTGTTATGTTGTTCTTTGAGCCCTTGTCTCCTATATCAAGTTCTCACACGTGAATGGGGCTGAGTCTTAGATCTCAGTTTTTATTGGCTTTTCTGTGCCTGTTCCAGTGTCACATTGTCTTAATCATCATTGCTTGTAGTCAATTTTGAAGTTCAGTGGACAAAATCTTCCCATTCTTTCCTCTTTTCAGTTTTGTTGCAGGTCCAGGAAGCTGGTGAGCTTACTTATATTTTTTTACTGTTAGTGGTGTATTAAAGTTTCACATATGTTATAGCGATGTTGACATCCATGAACAAAACACTGGGTGCGTTTTCTCTCCTGGCTCCCTCCCCATCCTCCCTTCCCCATACAGGATATTGAGATTGACACTGGTGTTTTCACGTAGGTACCTGATGTTGATGTGTTGATGGAAGTTATTTCTTCACTGACTCCTCCACTTCCTTCCTGGCCTTACTACAGTTTCTCTTCTGTTATGTAAATTTCCTCTAGTGTCTCCATTACTCCCTCGCGCCCTCATGAAAAAGAAAACACGAAAACACGTAACCCTTCACCTTCTGTGACTGGCTGATCTCATTGGACATAATTTTCTTTAGGTTCATCCATTTTCCTGCAAATGATATCATTTTATTCTTTATTGCTGAATAGAATTTCATTCTGCGGCTATCCCAGAATTTTGTAATCCATTCATCTGTTTATAGATATCTAGGTTGGGTTCATAATTTGGCTATTGTGCATTGTCATGCTATAAACATAGATATGTATATATTACTATAATATTCTGATTTAAGTCCCTTTGGAATGATACCCAGGAGTGGTATAGCTGGATCTTATGGTGGATCTGATGATTATCACAAAGAAAGGAATCACTAAAGCCATGCAGACAACTCAAAGTATCTTCAACACACCTGTGCTACTTCCAGTATCCCCACCACCATGGTTTCCATAATTTCAATAGCCATTCGAATGAGCATCGTGACCCCTTTGAAAATGCCAGGTATCATCTCTCTCCTTGCTACTTTGTCTGATGCACAAGTGAATTGTGGGGCTTGTGAAGAGAGAGAAGGGAAAAACCTAAACCAATTAGACATAAAGAACCAACTACATCCCTACTCTCCTAATTGATGGCAAGGTATTGTCCAGCTCTTTGTCTCATTCACATACTTATATTTTCCTTGACCTTTATACCTTTATTTATTTATTTATTTATTTATTATTTATTTGTTTGTTTATTGGTGGTACTGGGGTTCCTGGAAACCCTTCTACCCCTGGGCTACACTCTCAGACCTATTTTATATTTTTATTTGGAAACAGGGTCTCTTAAGCCAGCGTGGCTGACTTAGAACCTGCGCGATCCTCCTGTCTCCGCCTCCCAAGCACGGGGATTACAAGCGTGCGCCACCACGCCCGGCTCCTTGATCCATATTTAAACACCTGGCTTCCTCTAAGCATGTGCTGGGCCAATGGTGATGATATCATGCTACAGACATGGACAGTAGACATGCTGTCAGCTTAATTTTTTCCCTTTGTCTTTTGCACCTTTACAGTGAAGATGGTGCATGGTGTGGTAGGAGGCGTTTTTCTTGCATTTGACTGAAAAAGGAGGAAATTATCTTTTATGTATGTAGCACCATTAAACATGGTACCAGGGTACACTTTTGCCATGATTTTACAATTGTCTATGTGTGTGTGTGTATGTGTGTGGGGGGGGATATCTTTGCTATATGAAGCCATACGCATGCTAAAATTTTATTTAAGAAAGCATCTCATTGAAACAGAAAAAATAAGTCCTATGTTCCTAGCTCCCCTTCCCAAGTGTAATGGATCTTGCTCAAAAAACACAAAATTTAGAAATGTTCTTAGTCACTGCCAAACATATGAAGACTTTTAAGTTTTTCTACCTTCTTTCTCCTCACAAATGACTACTCTGGAACTTTACAAAAAGCCAGAGAGATGTACCTGAAGATTTTATTTCCTTTTTATCAATATATATTACACAAAATAAGTTTTAAGCAACATAATTGTATCATTTTAAGCCTGTACTTAATTTTTTTTTTTTTGTGGTACTGGGGATGGAACCCAGGGGCACTCTACCTCCAAGCTACACCCCCAGCCCTATTTTTTATCCTTTATTTTGAAACAGGGTCTCACTGAGTTGCAAAGGGCCTTACTAACGTGAACCTCAGTCCTCCAGTCTCATCCTCCCGAATGCTGGGATTACAAGTGTGTGCCACCACGCCCGGTGCCGGTACTTAATTCTTAAAATTGGAATTTGGATCACTAAAGCTTGGTTAAAAATATATGCCAATGAACTGAGTTAGTGCACAAATGGTCCTACGATTGAATCAACAAAGGAACCAGACATTCCATAGGGTAGAGAAGTTTTGTGAGCACCTCTTGCTTATTTAGTAAATGAACTAGAAGCCAGTGTTTTTTTATAAGGGAATTTTACAAATCAGTTTTGCATGTTGTACTAATATAAAAATGACATTTCTGGCATTTATTTGTTCCTAAAATGGAAGGACTTACGCTGTCAGGCTTATTGTTAGGAGATGAGAGAACAGAAAAATAAATTGAATATTTTTGAAGGAGATCATAATGGTAAAAACTCTTCTTTTTTTTTTTAACGTTTTTGTTTTCTCAACCGTGGCAACAAAATCTTAAAAGCATGATGAGGTTTGTAGTACAGATTTCAAAATGACTCAGAGAAACTCCATATGGATCAGTTAATGGAATGCTTGTATTTATACATTTAGATTAAATATTGAATTTTTACCCAGACCTAAAGGCCATCAGCCACTATTTTAAATCAAAGCAGTTGTACTTTCTTAAATGAAACCTGCCAATTTTATGTCAAAATATATTTAATTCTAGTGCTCTTGGTGTTTTTAGGAAAATTCATCTTATCAAATATACTAACATATTAAAATGGAGAAACATTATGTAAAAACTTCACAAGTCCGAATTATTCAGTATTATACGCATGTTCTAGGTAATTGCATTGTATTTTTAATTAATTAACATCTAGTCTTTAATTGGCATGTTTTCGTTTGTTGGAGTTACTTTGTTATTTTTTTAAGTTACTTGGGAACCCATAATACATAATTTCTCATGGAAATTATGACTTAGTAGGGAGGTAAAAGTACGTAATAAATGGGTGTAAACTATTGCTCATGTTTGGCATTCAAAGAGACAACAAAGACAAGAGGTGAAAATATTTAAGAGCTTATCCTGATAAGATAACAGAGAGTGGACAGGTTAAAATAGGAGGAAGGCAGAAGGCAGAAAACAGAGATGCAGGTTCTGTACATCATGCAGTCCTTTGCATTTTATGTTTACAGGATAGAAGTCATGGGGGGTGGTTAGATGGTAGTAGTAATATATTTGGGGTGAAGTCTGAGGTCAACGAAACCAACTACAATTCCTAAAACTAAAGCCAAGGAAAGAGAGTACCAAATAGATAAATGCCCAAGCTTTTTTAAAATGTGTGTGTGTCCGTGCGTGCGTGCGTGCATGTGTGTCTGTCTATCTTTTTACTGGGGATTGAATACAGAAGCGGTCTACCTCTCAGCTCTACCTCCATTCTATTTTTTGTTGTTTGTTTGTTTGTTTGTTTGGTTTGGTTTTGAAACCAGGAGTCAGGAAGTTGCTGAAAGCCTTGCTACTTTGCTGAGGCTGGCTTCAAATATACACTCCTGTTGTCTTAGCCTCCCAACTACTGGGATTAAAAGCATGCTCCATCGTGCCCAGCAAGATTCAACCTTTTAGACAATCTCTCCGGTACCATTTGTTGAAAGCTTGAATTTCCTCTACTGATTTGCTTTTGCAATTATTTTTCCCCCAAAAATCAGTTGGATGGGAAGGCAAGGTGACTCTGACACCAACTATTAGGGAAACTCAAATAGGAAGATGACAATTTCCAGGCCAGCTTGGGCAACTTAGCTGAGACTCTGTCTTAAAAGGGAAAAAGGAGGAAAGAGAGAGGAGAGAAGAAAAAAAAAGAAGAGAAGACAGAAAAAACAGGTTGGGGATGGGGCTCCATGATAGGGCACTTGCCTAGTATGTGCAAGGCCCTGGGTTCAATCCACAGTACTTAAAAATAATTTAGCTAGGCCTGTCATATTTCTAGGAGTCTATTCCTAGGGTCTATAGATTCTCTATTCATCTATTCTGTGTGTCCTCCCCAGCCCTGTCAATTACCCACAGTTTGGACGACTGTAATCACATAACACTTGAAATCAGTAAGACTGATTCTTCGCTCTCAAATCTTCTATTTCAAAATTTTGTTAACTATTGTACATCCTTTCTGTATACGTTTTAGAATAAGCTGTCTATGGCTACAAACAAACTAGGAATTTAGTAAAACTTGCATTACAGCCTTGTATGAACTTGGGGAGATTTGGCATCTTTATTATGTCGAATTATCCAACAATGAGCACATGTCTCCACTTAGCTAAATTCCCTTGGTTTCTTTCTTTAGTGCTTTGTGGTCTCAGCCTGAAAAAGCTATACAGATTTTGTTAGACTTATACCTTAGCATTTCCTTGTTTTGTTTTTTGAGTGATTTTAAATAGCTCTGTCATTTTAATTTTGGTGTCCATGTATTCCTTGCTAGACTCTAAAAATGCAACTGATTCTTGTGTTTTGTTTTCTATACTATGATCTCCTGAACACACTTTTTTATTTATGTCTTGCAATTAGAATAAATCCAGAAGCACAAAAGCAATTTCTGTGGGAAAAACACTCTCTTGAGTGTATGGCTTATCAACAGCTTCTAAAAACCCACAGCAAAGTATCGATGAGTCTGTGAAATCTAAAAATAGTTTAGAAAAGAGGATAATGACTCAAGTGCTCATTTGATTGTCAAAAAATAAATGAAGGAAAACAAGAAGAGATAAATCAATGAAACAAAAACTGTATTTTTAAAAGATGAATGGAATGGGTAAAGCTTTAGTGAGATTAATCAGAAAAAGAAAAAATAAAATTATAATATCAGGAATAAAAATTAGAGAAACTTCACTAAAGATATTAAAGATGTGTGTATGTGTTGTGTGTGTGTGTGTGTGTGTGTGTGTGTGTGTGTGTGTGTGCATGTGTGTTTTACTGTGAATTAAACCCAGGGCATTCTATCACAGAGCTATATATCCAACCCTTTTTTCAAATTTATTTTTAAAGAGGGTCATGCTAGGTTGCTGAGTCTCGTTCAATTGTTGAGGCTGATTTCCAGCATGTGGTCCTCCTGTATCAGCCTCCCACGTACTGAAATTACAAGAGTGCACCACCAGGCCCAGCTCATTATAAATCTCAAGCATATTAAAAGGATACTAAAAGGACATGATGCAAAACTGTGTATCATTAAAAACTGGTCAACTTCTCTAAAATACCTAAACTGAAAAAGGTCATAAAATTTAGTTTCAAGGATGTTACCTGAAGCAATACGTACATTCTGCCATCTATCATCTATACTTATCCTCTCATAGAAATATATATAAAGGCATATACACAAATAATATTTAGCTCCAGCATCAGATGCTTTCACTGGCAAAGTTCTAACCAATATATAAAGAAAGAAAGAAAAAATCAATCCCACACATCTGAAACAAAAATCTAGGAGGTGTCATACTTCCCATCTCATTTTATAAACATAACTTTATTAACTAAACAAAGGTATTATAAGAAAACCTTAAATCAGTAACACTCATGAATAGATACAAACATTCTTAAGAAATTATGGGCAAAGGAAACCTTGCAGTATTGTAAAAGAGTGCTAAGTTCTCCTCAGCGGAATTTTCCTAAAAAATCAAAGTATTGATGTTTGTCAATAAATGGCCGTATTTCAGTTTATACAAAAAGCGATTATACTACTTATATGTAAATACAAAGTCTCTAGAAATGGCAAAAGTATAATCTTTAAGAAGAACTAAATAAATAATCAATAGATGTTTAATATGCTCAGTTATATACCCAATACTAAGGCGCAATACAGAAAATGACAGGGTTTTGAAGGACAGGTAGCTATGGAGATCAACAGAGGAGAGTGGAGAGTGCCGATGTAGACCTCACAGACAAGTCAGTCATCATTGTCGCAAGGTGGCAAATTGAGTCTCAAGGAAAGACAGGCTTTTCAACAATTTTGCTGACCAAAATGAAAGTCCACATTAATAATAATAATAATAATAATAATAATAATAATAACTGTGACCATATGTCATATAATATCTCAAAATGGAAAAGAAACCAAAATATAAAAGCTAAAAGTATTAATTCTTATAGAAGGTATAAAGCCATTTTTCTGTGATCTTGGCATTAGAAAATAGGCCTTTTTAGCATGCATAAAACAAAAACAAAAAAATCCAATGATACAAAAACATAAATTAGACTTCATAAAAATTAAAACCTTTTGAAATGAGTGTTAAAACCACCACATTATGGCCAACGTGATGCCAACAGAAAGGAAAAATAAAAAGGCTTAATGAGACCAAGTTCTGACAGGAACATGAAGCTACTTATTTTCTCTTATATTGCTGGTGGAAAGGTAACCTTTCACAGGCACTCTAGAAAATTTAATAGCAGTTTCGTACAAGTGTGTTATGAATCTGACCTACCATCCAATAGTCCCATGCCTAGATGAACAGTGAGAAACTACACAAAAATGAATGAACTAATAATAAGTATAATGTCATGGATGATTCTCTGATGCCCAATACCGTGTGTAAGAAGCCAGAAGCAAAGTACCACATGATGTGTGACTCCATCTGGAGAACATTCCAGGAGAGGAAGGCTTACACCAACAGAAAACACGTTGGTGGTGGCCAGCAGTTGAATTTTTGGAGAGAGAAACATTGCCAGTATCCTAAATAAACTTTAGAGGCCACTGTGTAAGTTACGTGACTGTGTATATTTATTCAAATTCAGGAAACTACGATTTAAAAGATTAAAGTGTTCTGTGTATAAATTAAACTTCATAACCTGTAAGAAAAAGTTTATTTGACTGGTTTCAGTGGTATACACCTGTAATCCATCCCAGTCCTTGAAAGGCTGAGATAGGAGGATCACAGATTCGAGGCTAGCCTTAGCAACTTAGCAAGGTCCTCGGCAACTTAGTGAGATTCTGTCTCAAAAAAAAAAAAGATAAAATAAGACTGGGGGTGTAGCTCAGAGGTAAAATGCCTCTAGTTTCAATCCCCAGTAACACACACACACACACACACACACACACACACACACACACACACGTACATTTGGATACTTTAGTGACTATATTCTTCCCTTGTTTATGCTTTTATTGGTGCATTATAGTCTTACATCAAAATGTAGTTCAGACTGATAGTGACACACATGCACACGGCACTTGGTGGGCTTCCCTGGCTGATTCCCCATCTTCCCTTCCCCATGTAGCTATAGAGAATGGCATTGGTACTCCCACATATGTACAGAATATTTATGAAGAAAGTGATTCTTTCATTGTTTCTTCCTCACTCTCCCAACCACACCATTTTCTTAGCTCACCTGCCTCTCTTCATTGGGGTTTCTCCTTCATCTGAAGTCCCTATTGGCATATCAATTACTCTCTGGCTTCTGCATATGAAAGAAAATACTTAATCCTTCACTTTCTGTGACTGGCTAATTTCACTGGACAAGATGTTCTCCAGGTGCATTTATTTTCTTACAAATGACATAATTTTGCTTTTTTATTGCTGAGTAGAATCCTGTTGTTTGTATATCTGATAATTTTGCAATCCACTTATCTGCTGATGTACACCTATACTTCGGTACTTCTGGGTACTGAAAGCTGGATGTTGTGTCAGCCAGGAATAAGTCTTCCTGTGGTGCCTGATGGTTTCTGACACAGCTCTGTGCACTTAAATATTTTCCTGTGTCTTATTTTACTTGAGAATGTCATGTAGGCAAAACACTTCTTTATAATTATCTGAGATTAGAAATTGAGAAATAATTCCATTTTACACATGACCAGAAAGCCTTTCTGCTGGAGTTAATACACTCTGATCTTTCCAAGAATGCAAATGTAATTTGCATTAAAGAAAAGTGCAATTAGTTTCATTCAAAATTTTACTGAGAGGGATTCATCACTTGGGAAAACTCTAACAATGGCCTATACCATGTGTGTTCTGCGATTCTCCTATAAAATGTGCCTACATAAGGGTGTATTTGTAGTTATTGTATTTACAGAGGCAAATCCTCTAGGTGTAAGTAAAAAGGAGTGATTTTCATTATAAATGGTCTTGTCCAGCATTCACATAGAAACAAAGAAAATAGCTCATAACTTTTTTTTTTTTTTTTGGTGGTACTGGGGTTCCTGGAAGCCCTTCTACCTCCGGGCTACACTCCCAGACCTATTTTATATTTTTGAAACAGGGTCTCTTACGCCAGGGCGGCTGGCTTCGAACCTGCGTGATCCTCCTGTCTCCGCCTCCCAAGCGCGGGGATTACAAGCGTGCGCCACCACGCCCGGGGTAGCTCATAACTTTTTATTGGTGTATTGTAGTCAGACATCTTAATGGGGCACAAGATGGTGGAGGCATACATGCACAAATCACTCATTTAGCCTTTCCCCAATTTCCTCCCCATTTCCTCCCCCTCCTTCTTTCTCACATTTGGCCTAGTGATTGGCTTTGATACGTGTGTGAATGTACAACATGCACGTCCCCTCCCCTTCCCACCTCTTGTGGTTAGATCACCTTACTTGCTCATCTATGGTTTTGTTTGTTCTTTTAACCATTTTTAACTTCAAAAAGAGAGCCTATGGCCCCTTTTACCTTGTAATATATTGTGGTTGGGAATGTTTCGAAACGCTATATAGCAATGCTATAAACATACAATGTTGCTGATGTCATAAATATATATTAGTGGGAAAGAGAAAAGTGAAAAGATAACTTCACAACACAATGCCAGTTAATTGCCAATGATGATGAAGAACATGATGAGGTCCACGAGGACTAAAAAGAAGATGAAGAAGAAGAAAGAGGAGGGGAATAAGAGGACGAGGAGGAGGCGGAGTGCAATGTTGACGACAGTCACGTAAGGATGAAGGGGTGGCGAGGGGAGGTAAGTCATGGACGAGGTCACTGTCCCAGGGAACTTGGGAGGCCCTTGGATGTGGATAGAATTGGAGAAAGGCACAAAGGAAAGGAATGGCGAGACCATGTGGCAGAAGACAACAATCCCATAAGCACATGGACACAGCCATGTGCTTGGGACCTTTCAAACATCACCCAGAGGCCAGCGCTTTGAGGTCTTGAAGAAGTGGGACAAAAGAGAGAGACAAGAAGAGGCCAATGTTTGAGGCAAAAATGCTAAAGATCTTTGTAGGTCAAGCCTCTTGAGGTTAGAAATTGAGAAATACAAAGAAATAAGACAAAGGAAGAGCAGGAAATAATTCCCAATTTATTATAGGTTCTTTTCAGATATCCAGATAGATTGCCTTTCCCCATGAACAAGGCTTATTCTATTGAGTTAAAGAGTCAAAGAGGCTGGCAACAATAGCTCAAGGAAACTGAATCCTTGTTCTATTAGAAACGGCAGGTCTAACGCCAGCAGTTGCCCATGTATACCTTATCAATGCAGGTGAATTTTTAATAGCCTTTGGTTGCTCGTGAAAAAAAGCCAATTATATAATGTTACTAGCCAATTTTATACTCATATGAAGCTCAATCAGTGGAGTTTTGCCTAACATCAAATAAGACATTTCAAATTTTAAAAGAAATGAAATGGCACACTATTCTTCCTTTTATTTATTTTTTAAAAATTTTGTATGGGTGCACTGCAGTCATACATTTTAATGGGATAAAAGACTTGTGGAGACACACATGCACAGATCACCCAATTAGCCCTTACCCAGTCCTTTGATATGTTTGTTAAAGTACATCGTGTGCTTTAGAGAATTTCCCTCTCCTCGCTCCCATCCCCTCAGTTAGGTCGCCTTGTTTGCTCCTCTGTACATTCTCCTTCATCTGGAGTTCTTTCTGTTACCCTTTTCTTCCTAGCTTTTGAATATTACGGAAAGCATCTGATTTCTTACTTTTTGTAATCTCACTTAAAATAATGTCCTACGGTTCCATCCATTTCCCTGTAAATGATATTATTGTGTTTTTCTTTATGGCTGAGTAAAGTTCCATTGTGTACATACCCCACAGTTTTGTAATACACTCATCTGTTGACCTATTTTTTATTAGGAAGAATATTATATTTGATATGCCATATGGTATTTCACATATATGTCTGAGTTTAACCAGAATTTTCTTCGTATACTGAAATCATTGGTTTATATTACCAAGAATACACATTTTTGAAATGCTCTTAAGTAATAAATGCCATTAATGACAAGTCATTGTATGGCTATATTGAGTTAAATAAATAAACACTGTAATTATTATTAAATGAGACAATAATGTCAATACTTTAAATATTAAGTTCATTGCTCTCCCCACCAAAAAAAAAAAAAAAACATTTTCACTGATTGTCCTAAGTAGCTCATATTTTTCCCAGGCCAAAATCCATGAGTAGGTGCAAAAATTTAATAAGAAAAATAATAACAACAACAAAAGGTCTTTTACCAGATCTGCGATTTTTCTTCAATTATTTTCAATCTGTGTGCACTTAATTGTCTTCAGTTTTTTTCTTCACAGATGCTGACAAAAATGAATTCATTTTTGTTTTTTGTTGGTTTCTTTTTCCTTCCAGTAATGCTGTCATAGATTTCTGTTGCTTCTGATGTAAACCTCTTCCTCTGCTATAGAAAGAGGATTCAGAAGTGTCTGCGTTGGAAGATTCTTGCCATTCCAACTATAGGAACCTTGTACAATCCACAGTCTCCATGTCTATCGGTGTCCAAACAGGGTGTTCATGTTTGGTATCCACTCATCTGTTGATGGACACCGAGGAGAGTTTTGTAATTTGGCTACTGCAAACTGTGCTGCTTTGAACATGGGCATGTATTCATCTCTAAAGTGTTCTGAGATTAATTCTTTTGGAAAGATACCGAGGAATGGTATAGCTGGGTCAAATGGTGGCTCCATTCCCAGTCTTGAGGAATCTTCCTACTGAAACCAAGGATTCCGACAATCAAACGAAGATTGCTTGTTTAAAGATATACCTAGTTAAGTTATTAATAAATTACAATGCTTTAAGTGTGTTTTTCTCCAAAGGCAGAAAGATATAATATTTGTTTATGGTTTGTTTACTCTCTGCCTTTTATACTGGTTTCTGAATTTTTCCATATTTTAGATTCTATTTTATTTTATCCATAGCATCTTCCAATACCTGGTATGCAGTAAAGCCCCTATAAATATATGCCAAAAGAGGAGTGGATAAAATTTTTAGTAAAAAAATGAATCTACTACAACTTACTTCAATATTTTTATTAGCAATAAGAGTGATTTGTTTCTGTTACTTTATTACCAGGGCACTTATAGAACCTAGATGTAGGATAAGCTCTATTACTTTTGAATTTTTGAAAAAGCCATATGTTCATTATGTCATCATTTATTTTTGGTATAAATCCTTCTCAAAATAAAACAGTGCCTTTCTTGTTTGTTGTCTGCATTGAACCTTATAGCTATTGATATGTTACTACAGTGTTATGGTTATTTAAATCCATATTAGGCTGGTAAAATAAGTCATCCTGATTTCTTTATTTCCAGGAAAAAACTTACTTCAAATTTTCTTACATATGTTAGTATCAATATTTGGTCATTGCTAGTCAATATATGTGGAAGAGATGGTTTATTTATAACTTTGCTGATGATGGTTCTTTGCAAGTTTCAATTAGTAAAAATATCATTAGGAAGCTCAGAGCTGTATGTCCCTAGATATTTCGATTGGACTCCAGTGGCAATATCCTACCTGGCATCTATGCAGAAACTCTTGGCACTGATGTAAAATTCTGTCATGGCAGCCGAGACGCTCTTCCTCTGTGTCCTCTGTGAATTGGCTCTCTTCTTACTTTCTGCCATCACCCCAGTGAGAATTTCAGAGAAATTGCCAGATGGCTCATCTTGGGAAGGACTCTGTGTAATCAGGAAGAATTTTGAACTAAAGCAAGCCTTGGCAGAAATCAGTTAGCAGAACTCATTACCGTTGTTGTTTAAAGATCCATTATTCTGTTCTCCAGGAGGAAATGAGATACTTGGAAACCAGTGTTTCTACAGCCTCATATACCCTAAGTTCATTCCATTTCAGAGGAAACTTTACTAATCGTCCTGCAGAAAACAGATTTGCTCCTGCCGTCTCAAACAGAGCAGAGATGTGCTATTCAAACAAACAACAACAACCCCAAAAAAGCTTTCAGATCATCTCTAAGTGCAATTCTTGATTTGATTAATGAAAAAAATCATTAGAAATTCCAACAACTCCATACAGCATCTCTCTCATATTTGACTTGTCTTCCTGGGGTTTCATTTACCCATGGACAACCAAAAATATTAAACAGAAAATATAAGAAATAAACAATTCACATTATAGCATACGTCTGTAATCCTAGTAATTGGGATGCTGAGACAGGAAGAGTGCAGGTTTGAGGCCAGCCTCAGAAACTTAATGAGGTCCTTTGCAATTTAGTGAGACCCTGTTTCAAAATAAAGAAATAAATAGCTGGGCGTGGTGGCGCACGCTTGTAATCCCTGCGCTTGGGAGGCTGAGACAGGTGGATCACACAGGTTCAAAGCCAGTCACAGCTAATTAGGCTCTCAGCGACTTACTGAGAACCTGTTTCCAAATAAAATATAAAATAAGTCTTGGAGTATAGCCTAGAGGTAGAAAGCCCCTGGGTTCCACCCCCAGTACCACCAAAAATAAATAAATGAATAAATAAATAAATAACAAAAAAATAAAGAAATAGAGCTGAAGTGTAACAAAGAGGTAGAATGACTATGGGTTTGATCAATAACCCAGTAACAAAACAAAAACAAAAACAAAATAAAACAAAAAAGTTTTAAATAATAATTCATAAGTTTTAAATAACTTATTCAAGTACATTATTTTAATTGCTCTATTTTTAGTTATTATTGTAATCTCTAGCTGTGCCTAATTTATAAATTAAACTTCGTCATAGTTATTATGTATAGGAAATATAATAGTATGTAACAGGTTTTGTATAATTTGTCGTGTGTGTGTGTGTGTGTGTGTGTGTCTGTGTGTGTCTGTCTGTCTGTCTGTCTGTTACTGGGGATTGAACCCAGGGCTGTTTTCTCTCCAAGCTCTTCCACCTCAGCCCTTTATAATTTTTATTTTGAAGAGTCTCTTGCTAGGTTTCTAACAGTCTCACAAAGTTGCTGAGGCTGGCCTTAAAACTGTAATTCTCCTGTCTCAGCCTCCCAAATATTGAGATTACAGGCAAGTGCCATCATGCCTGGTCCTGTTTTTCACTTTAGATGACCCCTGGAGTTCTTGGACCATATTCCCTGTGGTTAAGAAATGATCATTGTATCCAGCACAATTTCTGGATTTAAGACCTTTAAGATAGAGGTCTATAAAATAATTTTCATGTGATGATATGATTAGTTAATAATACCAGTTTTTTGAAAAATATAAAGGGAAAACCTTGCATTAAACCTCTTACTCTTCATAGACTATAGGGAAACTTCCACAATTTCTAAGATACTTTGGCTGGATTTTTAAAATCACTCACGTTTATGCACACATACTTAAATAATAGGGAGGAGAAATAAGGGAAGAAGAGATCAGTAAATAAGCATGTTTCCTAAAAAGGGGGAATGGTACCTAGAGAAAATCAAGTTGAAGGAAGATTCTTTTGATGATTTTTTAGTTTGTTTCTTCAACTTTTGGGGAATTGGAAAGTACTACCTAGTCTCTCTTTTAATGGGTGAGAGAAAAAGTTATTGCAAGTCAAAGCTGGGATAATTCAGCAAGATGCTCAGAACCTAGAGAGGCCCTATTTCAAAACAAAACATAGAAAGAGCAGGGTGTGTACCTGAAAGATAGTTTGCTTATGAGTCCAATTCCCAGGAACACACACACACACACACACACACACACACACACACACACACACACACACCAAAACAGTTTTTAGAGGTCTTGGAGCCCAGAGTGAGTCAAGCCAGCAAGAACTGGGCTCAAAACCTTTAAGACTGTGTTCTCTGTGTGGGGGTATTTGCATGTTGAAGGGATTGAACCCAGAGGCAATCTACTTCTGAGATATGTCTCCAGACCCCTTTTAATTTATTGTTTTGAAACAGGATCTCATGAGGTCGTTAATAGCCTCTTTAAGATGCTGATGCTGGTGTTGAATCTGTGATCCTCCTGTCTCCGCCTCTCAAGTACTGGGATTACAGACATGCACCACCATGCCTGGCTAGTTTCTGTTCTTTTAAAGACACACGGACAATGATTGGTTTACGCCGATTAAGCTGAAGTTGCCCATAGCAGAGAGTGGACATTTCTAGCTTGGTAGTCATTCCCAGACTCAGCTGCTGCAGGGAAGAAGAGTACTCTTCTGTTGTATACTTAGAGGATGTTTGGGGGAGAAAAACAAAATGGAATTAAATTGGATTTGCATTTTAATATCTCCTAGAAGGACAGAGAATATATCCATCAGCTAAATGGCAGAGAAGAATATAGGATCTGTATGATTCTGTGAGATGTCACATGTGAAGATTAGAAAGAGACTTGGATCCAGCTGGGTCAGTGTAGAATCTAGGTCTCCAGATTCACTTTGCTGCATAGCCTCAAAACCTGCCTGAGGAAAGAAGGTTGACCTTAGCTTGTGAAGAAGGATGAGCTCCCGGAAGACGCCTCCTCTTCCTTTCCATTTTTGGTCTCCATCTCCTATCCTTGACTAGTCTAAAGAAGAAAGGATCAGAAGCAGGGTAGCCATCTGAGAAGGACTATGAGAAGCTCCAGGTAGTGAAGACAAAAACAAAGGAATGCATGGGCTCTCTGTGAAGTCCTGCAACCCTGGATACAGGCTGCAGCAAGGGAGAGAGGAAGGTCTTCACTGTAGGAAGAGGTCAGAATGGACTCTTATCTTGACTATGACACTTTCATTTCCTTAACCAAGAACATTTTTTTTTTTTTTTGGTGGTACTAGGAATTGGACCTAGAGACATTTTACCTCTGAGCTATACCTTCAGATCTATTTTAATTTTATTTTTAAAACAGGGTCTCACCAGGCTGAAGATCAGAGTCTCACTACTTGCTAAGACTGTCCTTGAACCTGTGATTCCTCTGTCTCGGCCTCCCAAATGCTGGGATTATGGACCACCATGCTTGGAGCTTCAAGAACGTATTTGAGATGTAAATGGGCTACAAGACTTATGTAGGTAAGGGGAATATGTAGGTTTTCATATATTCTTGCCAATAGCTGATTTTGAGTAAGAATTGAGAGCTGTCTTTATTCCAGGACACCTGCACAGGAGCTAAATAAGGGAAGTACACACTCGGACTTGTAATTTGAAGGAGCTAGAAGAGATTTTGCCACCTCAAATGTCACCCAGGCTCCGCATGGCCATATCCATTACAGATGTCACTGGGCCAGACTTCTCTCTCTCACTTGGCCTACTGCTCACCTGATAGCCTATCCTCAGGATCTGAGCCCCACTCTTCATTATCTTGGTTACCTCCTTTGATATTTAATGTGTGTGTGTGTGTGAGAGAGAAAGAGAGAGAGAGAGAGAGAGAGAGAGAGAGAGAGAGAGAGAGAGAGAGAGAGAGAATGGGAATTTAATTTAATACAGGGCCATTCTACCTCTGAACGACATCCCACCCATTTCATTTATGTATCTACTTATTTATTTATTGTTGTTTGGTTTTGAAAAACAGGGTCTTGTTAGGTTGGTGAAAATTTCACTGCATCACTGAGGTTTCCCTGCAACCTGTGATCCTCTTGTCTCAGCCTCCCAAGTACTGGGATCAAAGGCATGAGCTGCCAAACCACCACATAACTTTTCAGGAAAAGGAACTTATTAAAAAAAACCATTGTTTTAAAGAGAAAGAAGATTTTCTGTGTATCAGTCTGTATTTATAAGTTATAAAACCAAGAAATGTTTTGCTAACATTTTTTACATGAACATTGGCTCTTACACAATTAAAATAACACTAAACAGAGCGGCATGATTGTTCCATTTCCACTGTAGATGATGTTTGCTTCTGTTTATTGACTATGGAATATTTTCTATGAAGGTAAACTGAATATAGAAATTTCAACTAAAATTTTACAAGGGTTGTGCTTTTCTTTTTACTCTTGGGCATATCTTAAGATTGCTTAGATACCTTTTTACTGAAAACATTATATATGTATATATTTATTTGTATATTCACAGTAGATAAAATTTTTAAATGTTATATTTTAATAGAAGATGAAAGATTCTTAATGAGGCTTTGCAAAATGATGTAATTATAATACAGTCTTGGGAGAAAGTACACACATCATGAACTTGCAGCAGCACCAATTCCTCTGGCTCTGACATATGCTTTCTAAATTAAAAATGAATTACTTTCATGGGCGAATACGTAAGAGAAATTAGCATTACTTAAGAAAAATAATGCATATAAGGTATGCTCTCTACAGATAGCAGTCGAATGTGTTAAATATGATTGACATTTAATAACAAAAAATTATGGGCTCTGAGAATAATATATCTGTGCAGCAGAATATTAAACTTTCAGAAAGTTGCTATTCCAAAGAAAAATGAAACCTTCATAGTGATTTGAAATCTCATTAAAAATAAGTGCCAAAGCGAAACATACTTTTCTGAGTAAGATACACTTGATGGTCTTGGGTCTTAATTTTCTGGAGCTGCTATAATAATACATCTTGTGTATTAGTTTCATGCAGTTGCTGTAACAAACATCACAAACATTTTTGTGGCCTGTGCAAAAGAAACTTATTGCTTCACAGTTTGGGGGACTGTCGGTCTAAAATCAAAGCATTAATATGTCACATTCCTTTGGAAGCAGCTGGGAAGAGACCTAGTCTAGGACTCTTTCCTGGCCAAAGTCATGTTGGCATTAATTCTTATTCAGTGATAATTTAATTAAATATTGAGAATATTTTTTACAAATCACCTTGCTTGACTTTGGAGAAAAATAAAATACTTGACTTGGAATAAAATCAACTTAAGATCAACATAATATAACAAGAAACATTAGCACTGTAGTTGACTTCAGCAAATCAGAATGTATTGAATTTCATGAAAGATGTATTACATAATGGAGCAATCCATAATCTAGGATAATAAGCGTGGCAGCATTCTTGTTGACTTATTGATCATAGTACATGCAACTAAAATTTCTCCAAATATCTTCTCATTTAGCTAAGTTTCTTTAGAAAAATAATTACTATTGACATGTAGTAACAAAGACAATATTTCATGACAAGAATATTATTGATAGAGAATATTTGTGCTTGATGAACTTCATTGCAACTTTAAATAATCACAGATTCAATCAATTATGCTGAAATTTGCACCATGAAGCAATAATTCACTATAAAATGAGTCTGCATTCCCCGGGGTTTTTTTTTTTTAATCAGTCATTCGAAAGAAAGGAGGAGTTGACTTTCATTTAGTATCAACTGTCTGCTAAATTCAGCATTACTTTTCAGATGATAGCTGTGAGAATATTGATTGAGATAGCTCTCTGTTGACAAGAGGAAGAAACTGAGGTTCAAAGTGACTAGGTAACCATGCACCATGTTTAAATTTGTTGTCAGTTACTTAATTATTAATATTTCACAATGCTTCATTCAATATTCATGTCAACATCTTGAAGGAACTATATTCTTGTTATGGACAGATATACAATGTCCACTGAAGAGTTCAGGATTGATATCTATCATTCAGTGATGAGGGTGAAATATCCTCAGTATGTAAATTCATTGTAATAAATTTACTAGGTGGTAACCTAGTCCAGTGAGTGTGGCTGGAGACGATGAGTCCCTGGGAGTGTGGCTTCAGGGATTGTGCTTGTGTCTTTCATTCCTCTTATATGATGGATCTTTTTCTGGCCTCCATGACATGAGAGCAGAGCCTTGTAAACACTCTCCACTTCTGCAATGCTCTGAGCTCTGCAGACCCATCCTCACATGAACTGAACTCCTAAAATTTCCACAAAACTGTGAGTAATTAAATATTCCTTTGTCTAAGTTGTGTGGTCAGTCATTTCAGATTATAACACTGAGAATGTTGATTAAGATAGCTTTCTTTTGACAAGAGGAAGAAACTGAGGTTCAAAGTGACTAGGAAGCCATGCACCATGTTTAATTTATTGTCAGTTACTTAATATTAATTGCACTAATTGTGAAAGTGTAAGATACACAAGGGAATGGAACTATTGCAATCTAGAAAAAGGTGTCTTATGGTTTAAACAGAATCAGTGGGGAAAAGAATAACCTTTCTTGCAAGTACAAGCATAAATATTGTCTAACAGTATTTTGTACAACTGACAAATGAAGAAGATTACAAAAGTAAACCAGGCTTAGTAAGTAGTACATGTCTAATCCTAGTACTTGGGAAACTGAGCCAGGAGAATTACATGTTTGAGGAAAGCTTCATCAATGTAGCACTGATTCCCGAATGATCTTGCCATGACGTTGAATGATTTGAGCCATTTGATTTTCATAGTTTGTCTTTGTATAGCAGGTAGTCATAGAATAACTACAATTAAAATGCATAGCCGGGCATGGTGGTGCACACTTGCAATCCCCACACTTGGGAGATGGAGACAGGAGGATCATGTAGGTTCATAGCCAGCCTCGCTGGCTTAGGAGACCCTGTTTCCAAATAAAAATAAAAATAAAAAATAGGTCTGGGAGTGTACCCGGAGGTAGAATGGTTTCCAGGAACCCCAGTACCACCAAAAAAAAAAAAAAAAGAATAGAATATTATCTACCCTTATAAAAAAAGATGAAGTTTTATTTTAAAAAACAAAATAAAAACCTATGTGATCTTGCTTTCTTATCCTGTACAATTTGCATTTGTCTGTTATCCTTACCCTTGTCAACATTTAGCATTGTAGGTCTTTGGGATTTTAGCAAGTTCAATAAATATGCACTCCAAAATCATTGCTACTTCTGAATAATCAATGCTTTGATAATAATTTTACATATTTTTTCATGATTTTACAATCTACATTCTTTCTTTATTGAAACATATGTTTGGATATTTTCCTATGTTGCTTGTAAATAATAGTTTGGTATAAAACATTTTTAATATGTGTGGACACAAATTCATTATTAGATATGTATTTTACATTTTCCATGTAGATGTATCATCAGTTTTATAAAAATATATTAGAATAAAGGTATTAATTCTAAAGAAGCCTATACTAATATATGTATACATATATTTATAATTCTACTGTTAACTCTTCTTTGGTCTAGAATAACTACGATTTTTTTTTCCTGTGCTGTCTATAAGTTTTTGTAGATTTCATGTTTGATTTTAAGTATATTATCCATTTTAGTTCTTTTTTTTTTTTGGTGGTACTGGGGTTCCTGGAAGCCCTTCTACCTCCAGGCTACACTCCCAGACCTATTTTATATTTTTATTTCAAAACAGGGTCTCTTTAGCCAGCGAGGCTGGCTTCAAACCAGTGCGATTCTCCTGTCTCCACCTCCCAAGCGCAGGGATTACAAGCGTGTGCCATCACGCCCAGCTTAGCTTTGATTTTTTTTTTATGTGGAAAATACATATGGGCTTTCTATTCAATGCCGTTTATCTATATGCTTCTTTCTTTTATAATAATTCACTATGTTGATTCCTATAGCAGTATAGTAAGTCAGAAGTGACTCTTGCTGGCTTGTAAAATCTTTTTTTTATTATTCTGTGTCCTTTATCTGTCATGTAGATCATTTAAAATCAATTTATTTCAATTTTATAAAAGCATGCTGTGATTGTGATTGAGATTTCATTGAATCTGTGGAACATTTGGGGGAGAAATTACATTTTAAACACACTGACTCTTCTGAGAAACGAGTATGTAATGTCTCTTCCTTAATTTAGATCTTTAATTTCTCCATGGGATGTTTTATAATTTTTAATGTCCTTGGCACTAGATTCAATAATACTATAAATAGTATTTTCTTTACATTAAATTTCATTTCTAATTTTTCACTGCTAGTTATGTAAACACAATGATTTTTGTATACCGAAATTATACCTTGTGCCCTGTGGCAACTCATTATTTTCTATAGCTCTTTTGTGGATTCCTTAGCATTTCTACAGAGATGATATTTCTTCTGCATATAAAGAGAGCTTCTTTCTCTTGTTTTCGATGGATGCAATTTTTCTGACTTTATTAAAGTAGTTAGACTTTTCAGTAAAATGTTCATAAAATATTGGGAAAAGGCACATCTTTACCTTTCCCAAATTAAAAAACTATATTCTTATTTTCCCTGTATCAGATTATTAATAACAGATGTATATTTTCTATAAATTCTCTTGACCATTTTCAAGAAGTCCCCTTTCATTGTTAGTTTGAATTCAATTAAAAAAATGTTACATTTTCTTTATTTTTTTCATACTGTTAATATAGTGAATTACATTAATTCTTTCTTAACTGTGGATGGAGTGCAATGTGCATGATACATCAATCTCTTATATACATTTTTTATACATTTATTGGTCCATTGAAAATATACATCCTAGAAACACACATACACACAACACTTGGTGTGATTCTCTTTGAATCCCATCTGGTTCCCTCCTCCTACCTGTGCATGCTAATGAGACTCTGATAACATCATGTATAGACATAGCTTTATTTGAACTGTTTCCTCCATTTCCCCCTTCTTTTCTCTCCCCCTAACTTCCTTCTGCTATTTTCCTCTCCTCTCATATCTCTAAGTGCATTTGGTTTCCTACTTTCTCCCTAGCTTCCAGATATGAGAAAAACCAAAAGAAACAAACTTATGACCTATGACTTTCTGAAACTGGCTAAACTCATTTAGCCTAGTATTCTTTACTTCCATCTATTTTTTCTGCAAGTGACATAATTGATTCAATTAATTTTATGGGTTTTGTTTTAACTCAAAACGTTTAAGAAATGCTTCAGCTGCTATTTACTATAACTTCCCATGCCCACAGTATTTTAATCATGTCCTGTGATCAGTGATTAAACAAAATATAGTCAAGCAGAGAGAAGAGTTCACAAAGTTCAGGATGTGAGGACATCTAAATTAGAATTCAAATTTTATTGGTTTAACAATAACACATATAAGAATGTCTCACAATGACATTTAGTCCTGACCACAAAGAACTCCACGAAAATAAGAGGCACCTCTAATTCTTCTGAAATAAGAACTTTTATTATTCTAGGTTTTCAATTATAATGTCAGTTTTCATCTTAATTTGTAGCCAACGAGATAGCTAATGAGCATAAGTGCAGGCCTAGTCTCTGCTATTTTTGAACAGGACTAAAAAATGTGTCTATTCTAAAGGCCTGGAGGTAGTTTCACTGTCAATAGATTAAGTATTTCTTGTATTTCTCTCCAGAAATATTTCCCACATGTAGTAGCCCATGCTAGACCCAGTAAATCCCTCTGAACTCTAATGTAAAACTTTTACTGTTTTTCAAATAAGAAAACTAAAGCACCTAATTGTATAGCACAGCACCCTTTGGTGTATCATTCATATTTACTACCTTATACCTACAAATCCCTAAATTGGTATGTCATCCCTACGTGACTGAAAACTTCCTTGAAGACCAGGAACATACATTATTTACCTTCTTATTTCTAGCATGTAGCACAGTAAAGTGATAATATGTGATTTAAATACAGGAAAGAGAGTGTAAAATCTTGAAAAATAACTTACAAAAACTAGCTTTTAAAAACTGCACCAGAACTCTTATGCAGTGTGTGATTACTGTCAAGCTTTCAGGCGTACTCTAAATATGCCAACTTTGTAAATGGAAGAAAACGCACCTTTTCATTATGCTTTCCAGACATTAAATTGTTCTTAAAGATAACTTAAATTTATTTTTTTTATCAGAGAAGCTTTTATCTTAATGTGATGTGATGCTCCTCTGTCCGAAATTTATTTTGTCACTGAAGCATTATTTATTTAAATGGTTAATTTAATTGAATTTCTTTGCTTGGGCACCTTTTAATTTATAAAAATTAATTGAAAATCCTGGGCATCTGTATATTTTTTATAATGTTCCAATGAAATTGCAAATTGGTAAGGCAGTGTATTGTAGTTGCTGTATTAAGATTTTGAGTATTTAATAAGTAGCAGACATCTGTTTTATTTATAAAGATCTATATGATCGACAGTTCTTGCTTTTTTGTGCAGAAATAAATTGGATGTTGAAGCCAACTTCTCATAGGGAAATATTCTTTGTCATTTAAAAATATTTATCATTTGTGAGAAATAAAAAATCTTAATTAGGTTTTTTCCTGAATACTACATTTTCTATTTTGACCTTAGACATCACAGAAATATTTCACAATGTTTTAGAGTATCAGGAATCACCAATCAAAAATTTTTATCATTTGTCAAAATGGAAATGCGTGAAAAGTTATTTTATTTTTATCTCAACTACATCTTGAAGAATAATTGAAAATAATTGGATATTGTTCTCAAGGAATAATAGGATATAATTGCTTAGAGGTGAGAACATCCATTAATGGTTGGAAGTACTTTCACTTTGGGTGGTAAAACTCTTCCCAATTTAGGAATTTCTCCACAAATAGAGGTGAGGTCAATTAGTTAAGGAGTGCTGGCTTTAAAGTCTTCAACAGCACTGACCTTTGAGAAGAGACTTGTGGAGTAGAAATGAGGTTTCCCTGTTTTCAAAGAGAGAGTACCCACAACTCAACCACAACCCAACCAGGAAATATTGTCTGGACATGAAGAAAGATGTGGAGAAGCCATAGAATACAAGGAAGTCTGTGTCTTGTTGGGCTTTGTTCTTTGCTCTGGGTTGTTTTCCAAGGGATATAGCTTCAAATTGAACCTTTAAACCACCATTTATTTATTTATTTATTTATTTATTTATTTATTTATTTATACTGGCGATGGAACCCAAATGTTTTCTACCCCTGAGCTACATTCCCATTTTATATTTTATTTGGAAACAGGGTCTCACTAAGTTGCTGAGAGCCTCACTAAGTAGCCGAGGCTGGCTTTGAACCAGCGTGATCCTCCAGTCTCAGCCTCCCAAGCGCTGGGATTACAAGTGTGTGCCACCACACTTAATGCCACTAAGGAGCCAGTGGCATTAGTTTAATTTGAGTTCATCAGTGGCAGACAGTTTAATTTGAGTTCTATTCATTAGGATTTATCACAATATTTTTAGAGTATAATCTACATTGAGTCAACTATTGTCTCCTCCTGTTATTTTATGAGATTATCTCGATTACAACTCTGTTCTTGCTAGGAATGAAGCTCAGTGGTAGAGTTCTTGCCTAGCAGGCAGATAGCCCTGAGTTTGACTCCTAAACCCACAAAAACAACAAACACAGCCGGGCGTGTTGGCGCACGCTTGTAATCCCCGCGCTTGGGAGGCTGAGACTGGAGGATCATGCCGGTTCGAAGCCAGCTGTGCTGGCTTAAGAGACTCTGTTTCAAAAAAAAAAAAAAAAAGTCTGGGAGTGTAGCCGGGAGGTAGAAGGGTTCCATCCCCAGTACCACCAAAAACAAACAAAAAAAACCAGCTTTCTTCCTTTCATGTATAGAAGAGACCTCTAGATGGTCCTGCAGAAAATCCAGATATATTTTGTTCTTAAACATTTTGGACTCCATATAATTTAACTGATGCACAGAACTTAAATTAGGAAGAAGAAATTTTCTGGTCTCACTTTATTTTTCCACAAATGAGAAAAAAAAGTAAACACCAAGAATTGTGTGCTAGTATATTCCTATCACTTTATAACTCAGTATGTTGTATAATTATAATGCACCAAAAAGGTATGAAAAAAAATAAAGAAATGGAAGCTACACTTAACCCAGGTTTTTACTGTGACATATATATGCAATGGAATTTTACTCAGGCACAAAGAACAAAATTATGTCATTTTCCAGGAAATGAATGTAACTGGAGAACATTATGCTAAGTGAAATTAGTCACAAAAAGTAAAAAATCAGATGCTCTCCTTAATAAGTGAAAGCTAGTGAAAAAAGGGGTCATAGGAAGAACTCTAGACGAAGAAGGAGAAACCATACAAGAGCGAGTAAGGAAACCTAACAGGAAGATGGGATGGGGAAGAAGGGAATTCCCTAATGTACATGATGTACATTCACAGAAATATCAAAGTCAATCACTAAGACAAACATAAGAAGGAGGGAGGGGCCCCGGGCCAGAACGCATAGCACGCCAGACCCCTGGAGAAACTGGGCCCAGTACCCTGGGTGCTGGGAGGGGGTCATGTGGAGCACGGCAAGCCGGGGCCCAGGTCGCAGGACTCTGGGCCCCGGGCCAGAACGCACGTAGCACGCCAGACCCCTGGAGAAACCGGGCACAGTAACACGCTGGGTCCCGAGCGGGGGTCGCGGGGGGCACGCAAGCCGGGGCCCAGGTCGCGGGACTATGGGCCCTGGGCCGAACTGCACATAGCATGCCAGACCCCTGGAGAAACCGGGCCCAGTACCCTGGGTTCCGGGCGAGGGTCACGCAGGGCACGCAAGCCGGGCCCAGGTCTCAGGACTATGGGCCCCGGCCGGAACGCGTGTAGCATGCCAGACCCCTGGAGAAACCAGGCCCCAGGCAGAGTAGTGCGGAGCACTCTAGACCCATGGGGAAACCGACCGTGTCACAGTGCTACTGAGTGCCTGATCCCACTACCTCCTCAAAACACATATACTGTCTTCTCTTCTTAAAAAAAAAAAAAAAAAGGAAAAGAAAAAGAAAAAGAAAAATATTGGAGAGGAGTTAAGAAAGCCGTTGCAGATGCCAGGACAATGGAGATGCAGACAAAACTTATCTAAATGCACTGGAACTTATGGAAAAATTCCCCGTGAAGGAGGACCGCTGTTTCTCTATATTGTTAGGATTCTTGGACATCACCTGTAAGGAGAGAGTTTAGCGGAGACCAAGGAAAAAGGCAGTGTTGAAAGCAGTCTCCACGATGGCGGTGGAGACTTGTATTCAGGAGAAGCAAAAACCGGATCCTGCCAACCTTATTTTTTGGAGAAATTACACCAAATGTCGAATGCTACCGTCACGCATGCTTAGGAACACTGGACAACATTCAGAGTGGAAAAAGAGCCTGGGAAGGATTTGAGATGGTGGAGGCAGTGGCAATGGCAGTGGCCAGTACTCAGGGGAGGCAGAGATCTGATGCATTACACCTGGAACCTTTGAAATAATAAATCGGTACTTGCAACACAGCATGTACAGAGAAATATCACAGAAAATATAAATCAGACGTTTCTCTTAATCAGCAATAACTAGGAGGAAAGGGGCAACAGGAAGAGGTTGAGCTATAGAAAGGGCCCTATAGTGAAGCAACTAATGTGACCAATCAGAGGGTATGGAATAGTGGAGGACGGAGCCTCTTTAAAACGCAGGAGGTACATAAACAAATGTATCAAAGTTAATAACCAAAGAAGCATGGGATCGAGGGAGGGGGAGGGAATGGGATGGGGGGTGGATGAGGGCTAATTGGATGATGTGTGTTTGTATATCCTCTCAAGTCTTGTACTTCAATGTGATTGATATATAACTACAATGCACCAATTAAAAAAATAAATAAATTTTAAAAAAAAGGGAGAGGGAAGGAATGGGGTGGGAACCGGGGAAGGGCTAAATGAGTGATGTGTACATGTACGCCTCTACCATCTTGTACTCCAGTAAGATGTATGACTACAGTGCACAAATAAAAAATTGTGTAGGTTTTTCTTTTACTTATTTTCTCATTTTCTTCTCATTCAGTATTTTATATGCAAAAATTTAGCCACTGTCACCACACTCAACTGTTATTTTATTTTAAATAATGTCTGAGATTATTGATTTTTCTGTCTGCCTATGTTTGTTTGTATTTTATTCATAAAATCATCATTTTTCACTTTTCCAAGAGATCCTTTTGAGAACAACAGCCCAGTATGAAATGAGAATCACATGTCCAGTGTTGATGGTTATTATGGTTTATCAATGCCAAACTACCTTCATAATCTCATTCAGATTGAGATGTTCTGATTTATATCTACATAATTCTCTAATTTTCTATGCAGATCTAATTGCAGTTCCAGATACACTTTGATCTAATATCAATTTAGACTTAGCCCGAGGAAATAAAACATTAAAATATAAATCACATGAATGCCAGTGTGCCATGTATTTTAGGAATGATTTGCTAAATGATGATTATAAATTCAAAACTCCACTAATATGCTCCATTGTCAGCCTATGGATAATGCAAAATCATATCTTTCTCCTAAGCAAACAAATGCTTTTCCATTCTAAAAACATTCACTTATTTAAAGATTCTGTTATAACTCCAATGGATATTTTTCCTTAGAGACTCATACCACACAATTTGAAAATTTAAAAAATGAAAATTTTCATAGAAAAATATTGCACTACTTTGTGTTTGGAATAAAGGGTTATTTTAACTCTAAGCTGTAACCCCGGCCCTTTTTACTTTGTATTTTGAAACAAGGTCTTGAAAAGTTGTCTAGACTGGTCTCAAATCTGCAACCCTCCTACTTAACCTCCCAAGTACTGGGATTATAGGCATGTGCCTCTGTGCCTGGCAAGGGATATAGAAACTCAGTAGATCATACTTATTAAATAAATGGAGTTAATGTTTAATATCTTTCATCAAGGTGATTTTATCAAATGTCCTCAAATACTATATAGATTAATTCTGCTTAATTTTCAAGGGGTAGAAAAAGAGTAAAAATATCAGTAAAATGTATTTATAGGTACATGTCACTCATAATGCAAATACAAATATACTAAAAATAACTTAACTTGCCAAATACAACAGAGTGTAAACTTGTTGTATTAGCAAGATAAAATCAGTTCCAGAATATAATGGACAATAACTGTAGAGAATACTTAAAACTAATACTTCAAGTATTTTCACACTTAAAAACAGGATGGTACCTTAACCAAGAATGCATAGACATAATAGAAATATACAGCAAGCATGTACTCAAATTGTATTTCCCATAATTTATTTAGCATATATTACTTAATACTAAAATTTTTATGTGTCTAAATTTTACCAACCTGTCAAAAAATTATCACATCCTCTTTGGAAAAATATATTATCTGGAATATGTATAATTTCTAATACCCCAATTTTTTCATTCAATTGTGCCATGCATCAAGAAAAAAAACCTAAAGATTATACCTATGTATAATTTGTGTACTTATCATGAAAAAATCAGATAACTACCCCCAAAAAGGAAACTGGTGAATTATTGGATTTCTCAGATACAATTTACAGAGTAAGGATGTTTAACATATTCAAGAAAATAGAGAAGATGAAGGAATTTTTGTGTGGACTGCTAGAATTTCCAAAAGTGAATCAGATAAAAATCTTGGAGTTGAAAAAAATATAAGGATTTTTGTGTGGGGGGGACTGGAGATTGAACCCAGGGACATTCTACCTCTCAGCTACACCCTCAGCTCTATTTTTTATTCTTTATTTTGAAACCAGGTCTCACTAAATAGCTGAAGCTGGTTGTGAACCTGTAGTCTTCCTGTTTCAGCCTCCCAAGTACAGGGATTACAAGCATGCACCACCATGTCCAGCTATCAGCAATTTTTCATTAAAATTAAGAAAAGTTATATATGATGAGATAAAGAAAACATGTCCATGGGAAAGCCTAACATATAAAGAAGAAAAATAATCTCAGAACAGATATGCCATGATATAAGAAAAATATGAAAATATAAGTCATTTCTAGATGCTCGATTTTAAGGCAGAAATTCAAAAACTCCTTTAAATGCCTAGATTGGATAAATTTTTATTGAAATTTGTATGTCTACAGTAATTATATCTATATTTATATAATATGGGTACAAAGAGTTAAATGAGCCAACAGGTGGAAAAAGCAGAATTCAAGAAGAAAGCCAGGCATACTGCCTTCAATGGATGTACACGTGATTTCATTGCAACAAAAGAAAGGTCAAGTCTTTTCAATAAATAGTTCTGAATTGATCAGTCATTCATGGGTAAAAAGTGAACTACGAATGTCTTTTTCCCTTTCTACAGCACACATAAAAATTATTTTTCAAAGTTAAGTTAGAATGAAATGAGAAAGTTAAATATAATTATTAAACAAATACATCTTCTAAAGGCTTGGATAAGAACCTGTCTTTATGACATGGAAGAAGAAGACAGATTTTTTGAGGTCTATTTTGGATTTTACACTAGCAAATAAAACACACACTATATACCTACTTGCACACAAAATATAAAATAGTACTATAGGATAAGTAGTTAATAAGTGCATATAATCTCATACTGTAATGTTTAAAAATGCAATACCAGTAGTATAAAAATTAAAAGACATTGGCAAGAAGTTGGAATGACATTTAGAATATACAAAACCTTTGTTGAAACATTAAAGAGAGGTAAAATATGGTTAAGTTAAGAGAAAATGAAAAAAATTATAGGTCTCAGATACTTAGTCCTAAAAGAAAAAATATATATGACCAGATTCATAGTTTTTTATGTTCGTGTGACCAGAATTTCCACACTGGTGTCATTGTTAAATTCCTCTGGATATTCTTATTTTAAAAAAAATCCAAAGAGTGTTAGACATGTATTCCATTGTTCAACTTTTCTTTTGGCCAAAAATAATGTATTTCTCTTCTTTAAATAATAGACCCTAATAACTAACTGCAGGCAGAATTTTTCCAAGTTCACTTTTATTGCAGTATAACCTAAATGGGTTGCTATAGCAACTTAGGCAGCACCTGATTTAATTGAGTGAAACTTTTTTTTTAGGCTCATCATCTTTATTCACAAAAGAGATATCATTTTCAATTTTCCAGTGGTGAATATGATTATAATGTCTTCCTTCCTTTCTTCCTTCCTTCCTTCCTTCCTTCCTTCCTTCCTTCCTTCCTTCTCCTTCCTTCCTTTCTTTTTCTATAGGCATTGGGAAAACTATGCTCAATCCTTTTTCTCTATCAGCATCCACTTAATCACTTAATCATTCCATCAAAATTTCTCCTCCATTTATCTCTTTGGGGTCACACACAACAAGGTTATTTATTGTTTGGCGTTGTTTTGTTTTAATACTGATGTCTACAAAACGATCTCAGAACTGGCCATTCTCTCCATCCATTCACAGATTTCCTCTTCTCTTTCCTTATTTTGTGATAAAGGGCTTGTATGGAAAGAAGGATTAGAAAGAAGCCCTCAAGAAGGCTTTAGGAAGAGGCCTTTCCATTTCCACCTGTGGAGTGCTGTAGGCCCTGCTAAAAAGGCTCAATTACATCCTCCCCTTCCTTGATTTGGTGTACTGAATCACAGTTACTAAATCCAGAATCCCATCATTTGCTCTTCCAGGCAATCCCTCTGTGACTCATCCTGTTTTCAAAGTTGTGGTTATGGTTTCCGACAAATTAATGGTGGCAGTGCCTTGCCACCTGCGGTCGTCTTTGAAACCCTTTATTCCATTGACTTGTTCAAAACATTTTCTTGGTTCTCTCTCTCTTGGGGGAAAATAATAATGAGTAAATCTTTGAAAATTTAAGGCTTTTAAACTTTTTTTTTTATCTTCAGAATAGATACAAACAGTAACTCAGAGAACAGAAGAAAAGTTAATGACTTCCCACCTCTTGTATCTAATATGCAGATTAAACCTTATTTATTTATTTATTTATTTATTTATTTATTTATTTTGGTGGAAATGGGGTTCCTGGAAACACTTCTACCTCTGGGTTACACTCCCAGACCCATTTTTATATTTTTATTTTGAAACAGGGTCTCTTAAGCCAGCGCGGCTGGCTTCGAACCTGCGTGATCCTCCTGTTTCCGCCTCCCAAGCATGGGGATTACAAGTGTGCGCCACCACGCCTGGCAAGGAATAAACCACTTTTAATGAAGAAATGAATGGAATTGAAATTCTGGAAATGAAGCCGTAGTGACCCACTCCCTCCAGACCACTGTACCTGCTTTACATTACCAACTAATAAATCTATTAACTCATCAATAGATTCATCCACCAATGAGATTAGAGCACCATAATCAATTTTTATCACCTCTGAACACTTTTGACAATCCATACAGTCTTCTAGTAGATTCTGTACTCAAACCATAACACCAGTTCAACCTTGCCTTTTCCAAAGGTTCACTGTAAGTTCTGAATCATTTTCTATAGTATGAAAACAATGTAGAATGTATTTTATAAGCTCAGAAGAGGGCTGGAAAAATTCTAGCCCTAGACAATCTTCTTGCCCACTTACAGAAAATGATGTTCTAAAAAGAGAGCTTTCAGACTTTATTAAAATGCTAATGGCATTGATTGGTGCCCAGGATAACATTCTTCTTGATTCAAAAAGTTCGGGTGGACAACAGAGTTTAAAGTCATCAGGGGACATAGACCGCCTGCTGCCGATGCTCAAGCTTCTTTTGCAGTGAGGAATTCTGTCCTCAGCACTCCTAGGAGAGAACACCTCCACCTGCCCCCAGCCTACTGGCAGAGATGCATGATGGTGGTACTTCATTTTGCAATAACTTGAGATTTGGAGGTTTTCCCCACAGCTGAGAGGTGAAATTGTTATTAAAGAGAAAACTGCGATGTGAATTTATAAATGATTCTTTCAATTTCTGTCATCACTGCTCTCAAAAGCCACATCAACAGTGTGTGTCTTGCTCAGTGTGCGAGATAAGAAACCAGGTGGGAAGTACTTAGAGCCTCCTTAAGGATTAGGGTTCAGTCCACAATCATGTTCTCCAAGGGCGCCCAAGGGTTGATGGGAAGTGTAGCAAGTTCGAAGTAAAATATAAACTCCCAGGATATGGAAGAAGGCGAAAGAACCCCTGTTGTTGGCAGCTCAGATTCACTATCTTCACACCTGAGTTTCTCACACCACCCTTGATAAAAAAAAAAGAACATGATCAAATCTTTTGTGGAATAGTAAATTAGTTGCTAGAAAATTAGTAATTAGTTTAAAAACACCATAAATGAAACAAAAGAGTGACTATACAATTATATATAAAATAAAGTCAAAATTTTACTATAGCCACTGGACATCAATCACCCTTTCAGAGTACCATAAAATTCTCCTAGTCTTGCTGGCCCCGACACTGGCCTCACTCCTCTGCAGGTTCTGATCTCTGCCTCCGAGGCCCCAGCAACAGTCCTGCCTCTTGGCAGGCTCGGCTCCCTACCTCACTGTCCCCGACACCGGCCTCAACCCTCGGCAGGCTCCGATCCTGGACTCGGAGCCCCCAGCACCGGCCTTGCCTCACAGCAGACCCAATCCTGGTCTCACTAGCCCCAGCTCCAGCTTCAATCCTCGGCAGGCACCAATCACAGCCTCAGAGGCCCCAGCACCAGCCTGGCCTCACAGCAGGCTCCAATCCCGGCCTTGCTGGTCCCAACACTGGCCTCACGCCTCGGCAGGCTCCGATCCCGGCCACAGAGGGCCTAGAACCAGCCTTGCCTCATGGCAGGCTCCGAACCCAGCCTTGCTGACCCTGGCACTGGCCTCATTGCTCAGCAGGCTCTGATCCTGGCCTCAGAGGACCCAGCAGTGGCCTTGCCTCACAGCAGGCCCTGATCTCAGCTTTGCTGGCCCCCGCACCAGCCTTGCCTCATGGCAGGCCTCAATCCTGGCCTTGCTGGCCCTGGCACCGGCCTCACCCCTCAGCAGGCTCCGATCCCGGCCTCGGAGGCCCCAGCACCAGCCTTGCCTCACATCAGGCTCCGATCCCTGCTTCGCTGGCTCCAGCACTGGCCTTGCCTCATGGCAGGCTTTGATCCTGGCCTCGCTGACCCCGACACCAGTGTCACCCCTGGCAGGCTCCGATCCTGGCCTTGAAGGCCCCAGCACTGGCCTTGACTCACAGCAGCCTCCAATCTCGTCTTGCTGGCCCCGGCACCAGCCTCACCCCTCGGCAGGCTCTGATCCTGGCCTCAGAGGGCCCAACACAGGCCTTGTCTCATGGAAGGCTCCAATCCCAGTCCTCTGGCCTCTGCACTGACCTAGCTGCCTGGGGGGCTCATATCCTGGCCTCAAGGCCCCTCCTCTGACCTTGTCTTGCTGGGCATCGGGCTCTGTTCTCTGCCACTATGAGCAGGTCATCTACAGATGATCCCTTTTTCCTCCCCCTTTTTCTTTTTTGGTGGTACTGGGGTTTCTGGAAACCTTCCACCTCTGGGCTTTAACCCCGGGGACCCACTGTTTAAAAATATATTTAAAAAAAGGAAAAGAAAAAGAAATATATCGGTGAGGAGTTAAGAAAGTCATTGTGGATGCCAGGACAATGGAGATGCAGACAAAACTTAACTAAATGCACTGAAACTTATGGAAAAATTCCCCGCACAGGAACCACTGTTTCTCTATATTGTTAGGATTCTTGGACATCACCTGTAAGGAGAGAGTTTAGTGGAGACCAAGGAGAAAGACAGTGTTGAAAGCGGTCTCCATGATGGTGGTAGAGACTTGTATTCAGGAGAAGCAGGAACTGGATCCTACCAACCTTATTTTTGGGAGAAATTACACCAAATGTCGAATGCTACCGTCACGCATGCTTAGGAACACTGGACAACATTCAGAGTGGAAAAGAGCCTGGGAAGGATTTGAAATGGTGGAGGCAGTGGCAATGGCAGTGGCCAGTACTCAGGGGAGGCAGAGATCTGATACATTACACCTGGAACCTTTGAAATAATAACCCCAGAGATAGTGATCGGAGCCTGCTGAGGGGTTAGGCCGGTGCTGGGGCCAGCGCAGATGGCACCGGAGCCTGCCGTGAGGCAAGACCGGTACTGGGGCCTCCGTGGCTGGGATTGGAGCCTGCTGAGGGGTTAGGCCAGTGCTGGGGCCAGCGACACCGGCACCGGAGCCTGCCATGAGGCAAGGCCGGTGCTGGGGCCTCCGAGGACTGGATCGGAGCCTGCCGAGGGGTTGGGCCGGTGCTGGGGCCAGCGACACCAGCACCGGAGCCTGCCATGAGGCAAGGCCGGTACTGAGGCCTCCAAAGCTGGGATTGGAGCCTGCCAAGTGGATAGGCTGGTGCTGGGGCCAGCGAGGCTGGCATCGGAGCCTGCCGTGAGGGATGGCCTGTGCTGGGGCCTCCAAGACTGGGATCGGAGCCTGCCGAGGGGTTAGGCCGGTGCTGGGTCCAGCGAGGCCGGCATCGGAGGTTGCCGTGAGGCATGGTTGGTACTGGGGCCTCCGAGGCTGGGATAGGAGCCTCCCGAAGGGTTACTCCGGTGCTGGGGACAGTGAGGCCGGCAGCGGAGCCTGCCATGAGGCAAGGCCAGTACTGGGGCCTCTGAGGCCGAGATAAGAGCCTACCAAGGGGTTAGGCCGATGCTGGGTTCCAGCGAGGCAGGCATCGGAGCCTGCCATGAGGCATGGCATGTGCTGGGGCCTCCGAGGCCGGGATAAGAGCCTGCCAAGGGGTTAGGCCGGTGCTGAGGCCAGCAAGGCCGGCAGCGGAGCCTGCCATGAGGCAAGGCCGGTACTGGGGCCTCCGAGGCCAGGATAAGAGCCTGCCGTGAGGCAGGCCAGCACTGGGGCCTCTGAGGCCAGGATAAGAGGCTGCCGAGGGGCTAGGCCAGTGTTGGGGCCAGCAAGACTGGCAGAGGAGCCTGCCATGAGGCAAGGCCGGTGCTGAGGCCTCCAAGGACGGGATCTGAGCCTGCCGAGGGGTTAGGCCAGTGCTGGGGCCAGCGAGGCCGGCCGCGCAGCCTGCCGTGAGGCAAGGCCAGTACTGAAGTTTCTGAGGCCAGGATAAGAGCCTGCCGAGGGGTAGGCCGTTGCTGGGGCCAGCGAGGCCGGCCGCGGAGCCTGCCGTGAGGCAAGGCCAGTACTGAAGTTTCTGAGGCCAGGATAAGAGCCTGCCGAGGGGTAGGCCGTTGCTGGGGCCACCGAGGCCGGCATCGGAGCCTCCCATGAGGCAAGGCTGGCACTGGGGCCTCCGAGGCCCGGATAAGAGCCTGCCGAGGGGTTAGGCCGGTGCTGGGGCCAGCAAGGCTGGCACCGGAGCCTGCAATGAGGCAAGGCCAGTACTGGGGCCTCCAAAGCTGGAATTGGAGCGTGCCGAGGGGTTAGGCTGGTTCTGGGGCCAGCAAGGCTGGCATCGGAGCCTCCTGCCGTGAGGCTTGGCCTGTGCTGTGGCCTCCGAGGCCGGGATAAGAGCCTCCGAGGTGTTAGGCCAGTGCTGGGGCCAGCGATGCTGGCACCGGAGCCTGCCATGAGGCACGGCCGGTACTGGGACCTCTGATGCTGGGATTGGAGCCTGCTGAGGGGTTAGGCCGGTGCTGGGGCCTGCTGTGAGGCAAGACCGGTACTGGGGCCTCCGAAGCTAAGATTGCAGCCTTCCGACTTGTTAGCCTGCTGTGAGGTTAGGCCGGTGCTGAGGCTTCCGAGTCCGGGATCAGAGCCTGCTGAGGGGTTACGCTGGTGCTGGGGCCAGCGAGACCGGCAGCGGAACCTGCTGTGAGGCAAAGCCGGCACTGTGGCCTCCGAAACTGGGATCGGAGCCTGCCGAGGGGTTAGGTTGGTGCTGGGGCCAGCGAGGCCGGCATCAGAGCCTACTGTGAGACATGGCTTGTGCTGGGGCCTCCGAGGCCAGGTCAGAGCCTGTGGAGGGGTTAGGCCGGTGCTGGGGCCAGCGACACCGGCAGAGGAGCCTACTGTGAGACATGGCTTGTGCTGGGGCCTCCGAGGCCGGGTCGGCACCTGTGGAGGGGCTAGGCGGTGCTGGGGCCAGCAAGACCGGCAGAGGAGCCTGCCGTGAGGCAAGGCCGGTACTGGGTCCTCCGAGGCCAGGATAAGAGCCTGCCGAGCAGTTAGGCTGGTGCTGGGGCCAGTGAGGCTGGCAGAGGAGCCTGCTGTGAGGCACGGCCGGCACTAGGGCTTCTGAGGCCAGGATAAGAGCCTGCCGAGTGGTTAGGCTGGTGCTGGGGCCAGTGAGGCCAGTATCAGAGCCTCCCGTTAGGCAAGGCCGGCACTGGGGCCTCCGAGGCCAGGATAAAAGCCTGCCGAGGGGTTAGGCCGGTGCTAGGGCCAGCGAGGCCAGCAACGAAACCTGCCATGAGGCAAGGCCGGTACTGGGGCTTCCGAACCCGGGTTTGGAGCCTGCTGTGAGGCATGGCTGGTGCTGGGGCCTCCGAGGATGGGATCGGAGCCTGCTGAGGGGTTACGCTGGTGCTGGGGACAGCAAAGCTGGCATCGGAGCCTGCCATGAGGTGTGGCCTGTGCTGTGGCCTCCGAGGCTGGGATAAGAGCCTGCCGAGGTGTTAGGCCAGTCCTGGGTCCAGCGATGCCGGCACTGGAGCCTGCCATGAGGCACGGCTGGTACTGGGGCCTCTGAAGCTGGGATTGGAGCCTGCTGAGGGGTTAGGCTGGTGGTGGGGCCAGCAAGGCTGGAAGCAGTTCCTGCCATGAGGCATGGCCGGCACTGGGGCCTCTGAGGCCAGGATAAGAGAGTGCCGAGGGCTTAGGCTGGTGCTGGGGCCAGCAAGACCGGCAGAGGACCCTGCCATGAGGCAAGGCCGGTACTGGGGCCTCCGAAGCTGGGATTGGAGCCTGCAGAGGGGATAGGCCGGTGCTGGGGCCAGCGAGGTCAGTATCTGAGCCTGCCGTGAGGCATGGCCTGTGCTGGGGATTCCAAGGCTGGGATAAGAGCCTGCCGAGGGGTTAGGCCAGTGCTAGGGCCAGCGAGGCTGGCTGCGGAACCTGCCGTGAGGCAACGCCAGTACTAGGGCCTCTGAACCCGGGATCGGAGCCTGATGTGAGGCATGGCTGGTGCTCAGGCCTGCGAGGCTGGGATTGGAGCCTGCTGAGGGGTTACACTGGTGCTGGGGACAGCGAGGCCAGCATCGAAGCCTGCCGTGAGGCAAGGCCGGCACTGGGGCCTCGGAGGCCAGGATAAGAGGCTGCCGAGGGGCTAGGCTGGTGCTGGGGCCAGCAAGACCGGCAGAGGTCCCTGCCATGAGGCAAGGCCAGTGCTGAGGACTCTGAGGCCGGGATCGGAGCCTGCCGAGGGGTTAGGCCGGTGCTGGGGCCAGCGAGGCATGCATCTGAGCCTGCCGTGAGGCATGGCCTGTGCTGGGGCCTCCGAGGCTGGGATAAGAGCCTGCCGAGGGGTTAAGCCGGTGCTAGGGCAAGCGAGGCTGGCAGCGGGACCTGCAGTGAGACAAGGCCGGTACTGGGGCCTCCGAGGCCGGGATCAGAGCCTGCTGTGAGGCATGGCCTGTGCTGGGGCCTCCGAGGCTGGGATAAGAGCCTGCCGAGGGGTTACGCTGGTGCTGGGGCCAGCGAGGCCAGCAGCGGATCCTGCCGTGAGGCAAGGCTGGCACTGGGGCCTCCGAGGCCAGGATAAGAGGCTGCTGAGGGGCTAGGCCGTTGCTGGGGCCAGCAAGACTGGCAGAGGAACCTGCCGTGAGGCAAGGCCGGTGCTGGGGCCTCCAAGGCCGGGATCGGAGACTGCCGAGGTATTAGGCCGGTGCTGGGGCCAGCGAGGCAAGCATCTGAGCCTGCCATGAGGCATGGCCTGTGCTGGGGCCTCCGAGGCTGGGATAAGGGCCTGCTTAGGGGTTAGGCCGGTGCTAGGGCCAGCGAGGCTGGCAGCGAGACCTGCCGTGAGGCAAGGCCGGTACTGGGGCCTCCCAACCCGGGATCGCAGCCTGCTGTGAGGCATGGCCGGTGCTGGGGCCAGCAAGACTGGCAGAGGAGCCTGCCGTGAGGCAAGGCCGGTGCTGGGGCCTCCGAGGCCGGGATCAGTGCCTGCCGAGGGGTTAGGCTGGTGCTGGGGCCAGCGAGGCTGGCAGCGGAGCCTGCTGTGAGGCCCGGCGGGCACTGGGGCTTCTGAGGCCTGGATAAGAGACTGCCGAGGTGTTAGGCAGATGCTGGGGCTAGCGAGGCCGGCAGCGTAGCCTGCCATGAGGCAAGGCCGGTACTGAGGCCTCCGAGGCCAAAATAAAAGCCTGCCGAGGGGTTAGGCCAGTGCTAGGGCCAGTGAGGCCAGTATCAGAGCCTCCCGTGAGGCAAGCCTCCTGCACTGGGGCCTCCGAGACCAGGATAAGAGCCTGCTCAGGGGTTAGGCTGGCGCTAGGGCCAGTGAGGCCGGCAACGGAACCTGCCATGAGGCAAGGCCGGTACTGGGGCTTCCGAACCCGGGATCGGAGCCTGCTGTGAGGCATGGCCTGTGTTGGGTCCTCCGAGGCCAAGATAAGAGCCTGCTGAGAGGTTAGGCCAGTGCTGGGGCCAGCGAGGCTGGGAGCAGAGCCTGCCGTGAGGCAAGGCCAGCACTGGGGCCTCCAAGGCCAGGATAAGAGCATGCCGAGGGCTTAGGCTGGTGCTGGGGCCAGCGAGGCCGGCAGTGGAGACTGCCATGATGAGGTAAGGCCAGTGCTGCGACCTAAGAGGCTGTGATCGAAGCCTGCTGAGGGGATAGGCCTCTGCTGGGGCCCGTGAGGCCAGCATCGGAGCCTGCCGTGAGGCAAAGCCGGTGCTGGGACCTCCGAGGCCGGGATTGGAGCCTGTCGAGGGGTTAGGCCTGTGCTGGGACCAGCGACGCCGGCATCGGAGCCTGCCATGAGGCAAGGCCGGTACTGGGGCCTCCGAAGCTGGGATAAGAGCCTTCCAAGGGGATAGGCCGGAGCTGGGGCCAGCAAGGCCGGCATTCGAGCCTGCCGTGAGGCATGGCCTGTGCTGGGGCCTCCGAGGTCAGGATAAGAGCCTGCCGAGGGGTTAGGCCTGTGCTGGGGCCAGCGAGGCCGGCACCGGAGCCTTCCATGAGGCAAGGCCATACTGGGGCCTCCAAGGCCTTGATCGGAGCCTGCTGAGGGGTTAGGCCGGTGCTGGGGCCAGCGAGGCAACATCTGAGTCAGCCGTGAGGAATGGCCTGTGCTGGGGCCTCCGAGGCTAGGATAAGAGACTGCCGAGGGGTTAGGATGGTGTGGGGCCAGCAAGGCCAGGATCGGAGCCTGCCATGAGGCATGGCCTGTGTTGGGTCCTCCGAGGCCTGGATAAGAGCCTGCCGAGAGGTTAGGCCAGTGCTGGGGCCAGCGAAGCTGGGAGCGGAACCTGCCATGAGGCAAGGCCGGTACTGGGGCCTCCGAGGCCAGGATCGGAGCCTGCCGAGGTGTTAGGCCGGTGCTGGAGCCAGCGACGCCGGCACAGGAGCCTACCATGAGTCAAGGCCCTTACTGGGGCCTCCGAAGCTGGGATTGGAGCCTGCCGAGGGGTTAGGTTGGTGCTGGTGCCAGCGATGCCGGCTTTGGAGCCTGCCATGAGGCAAGGCCGGCACTGGGGCCTCTGAGGCCAGGATAAGAGGCTGCCGAGGGGGTAGGCCGGTGCTGGGGCTTGCAAGACCGGCAGAGGAGCCTGCCATGAGGCAAAGCCAGTGCTGGGGCCTCCGAGGCCGGGATAGGAGCCTGCCAAGGAGTTAGGCCGGTGCTGGGGCCAGTGAGGCCGGCAGTGGAGCCTGCCATGAGACAAGGCCGGCACTGAGGCCTCCGAGGCCAGGATAAAAGCATGCCGAGGGGTTAGGACGGTGCTGGGGCCAGCGAGGCCGGCATTGGAGCCTGCCATGAGGCATGGCCTGTGTTGGGTCCTCCGAGGCCAGGATAAGAGCCTGCCGAGAGGTTAGGCCAGTGTTGTTGCCAGCGAGGCTGGGAGCAGAGCCTGCCATGAGGCAAGGCCGGCACTGGGGCCTCCGAGGCCAGGATAAGAGCGTGCCGAGGGCTTAAGCTGGTGCTGCGGACAGCGTGGCCGGCAGCGGAGACTGCTGTGAGGCATGGCCTGTGCTAGGGCCTTCGAGGCCGGGATCGGAGCCTGTCGAGGGGTTAGGCCTGTGCTGGGACCAGCGACACCGGCATTTGAGCCTGCCATGAGGCAAGGCCAGTACTGGGGCCTCCGAAGCTTGGATTGGAGCCTGCTGAGGGGTTAGGCCAGTGCTGGGACCAGCGAGGCCAGCATTGGAGCCTGCCGTGAGGCATGGCCTGTGCTGGGCCTTCCAAGGCTGGGATAAGAGCCTGCTGAGGGGTTAGGCCAGTGCTAGGGCCAGCAAGGCTGGCAGTGGAACCTGCCATGAGGCAAGGCCAGTACTGGGGCCTCCGAGGCCGGGATTGGAGCCTGCCGTGAGGCATGGCCGGTGCTGGGGCCTCCAAGGCCGGGATCGGAGCCTGCCGAGGGGTTACGCTGGTGCTGGGGCCAGTGAGGCCGGCAGCGGAGCCTGCCTTGAGGCAAGGCTGGTACTGGAGCCTCCGATGCCGGGATAAGAGCCTGCCAAGGGTTTAGACCGGTGCTGGGGCCAGTGAGGCTGGCAGAGGAGCCTCCCCTGAGTCAAGGCCGGCACTGGGGCCTCCGAGGCCCGGATAAGAGCCTGCCGAGGGGTTAGGCCGGTTCTAGGGCCAGCGAGGCGAGCAACGGAACCTGCCGTGAGGCAAGGCCGGCACTGGGGCCTCCGAGGCCAGGATAAAAGCCTGCCGAGGGGTTAGGCCGGTGCTAGGGCCAGCGAGGCCAGCAACGAAACCTGCCGTGGGCAAGGCCGGTACTGGGGCTTCTGAACCCGGGTTTGGAGCCTGCTGTGAGGCATGGCCGGTGCTGGGGCCTCCAAGGATGGGATCGGAGCCTGCCGAGGGGTTACGCTGGTGCTGGGGACAGTGAAGCTGGCATCGGAGCCTGCCGTGAGGCATGGACTGTGCTGTGGCCTCCGAGGCTGGGATAAGAGCCAGCCGAGGTGTTAGGCTGGTGCTGGGGCCAGCAACGCCAGCATCGGAGCCTGCCATGAGGCACGGCCGGTACTGGGTCCTCTGAAGCTGGGATTGGAGCCTGCCGTGGGGTTAGGCCGGTGCTGGAGCCAGCGAGGCCAGCATCGGAGGCTGCCATGAGGCATGGCCTTTGTTGGGTCCTTCAAGGCCAGGATAAGAGCCTGCAGAGAGGTTAGGCCAGTGCTGGGGCCAGCGAGGCTGGGAGTGGAGCCTGCCATGAGGCAAGGCCGGCACTGGGGCCTCCGAGGCCAGCATAAAAGCGTGCCGAGGGCTTAGGCTGGTGCTGGGGCCAGCGAGGCCGGCAGCGGAGACTGCTGTGAGGTAAGGCCGGTGCTGGGACCTCCGAGGTCGTGATTGGAGCCTGCCGAGGGGATAGGCCTCTGCTGGGGGCTGTGAGGCCAGCATCGGAGCCTGCCATGAGGCAAGGCTGGTACTGAGGTGTCCGAAGCTGGGATTGGAGCCTGCTGAGGGGTTAGGCCGGTGCTGGGGCAGTGAGGCTGGCATTGAAGCCTGCCGTGAGGCATGGCCTATGCTAGGGCCTCGGAGGCCAGGATAAGAGCCTGCCGAGGGGTTTGGTTGGTGCTAGGGCCAGCGAGGCCGGCAGCGGAACCTGACTTGAGGGAATGCCGGTACTGGGGCCTCCAACGCCAGGATAAGAGTCTGCTGAGGGGTTAGGCCGGAGCTGGGGCCAGCGAGGCTGTCATTGGTGCCTGCCATGAGGCATGGCCTGTGTTGGGGCCTCCGATGCTGGGATAAGAGCCTGCCGAGGGGTTAGGCTGGTGCTGGGGCCAGTGAGGCCGGCAGAGGAGCCTGCCATGAGGCAAAGCTGACCCTGGGGCCTCCGAGGCCAGGATAAGAGCCTGCTGAGGGGTTAGGCTGGTGCTGGGGCCAGCGAGGCCGGCAGCGGAGCCTGCTGTGAGGCACAGCCGGTGCTTGGGCCTCTGAGGCCGTGATCAGAGCCTGCCAAGGGGTTAGGCCGGTGCTGGGGCTAGCGATGCCGGCACCGGAGCCTGCCATGAGGCAAGTCCGGTACTGGCGCCTCCGAAGCTGGGATTGGAGCCTGCTGAGGGGTTAGGCCGGTGCTGGGGCCAGTGAGGCCAGCATATGAGCCTGCCGTGAGGCATGGCCTGTGCTGGGGCCTTCGAGGCTGGGATAAGAGCCTGCCGAGGGGTTAGGCCAGTGCTAGGGCCAGCGAGGCTGGCAGCAAAACCTGCCGTGAGGCAAGGCCGGTACTGGGGCCTCCAAGGCCGGGATTTGAGCCTGCTGTGAGGCATGGCCGGTGCTTGGGCCTCCGAGGCCGGGATCGGAGACTGCCGAGGAGTTACGCTGGTGCTGGGGCCAGCGAGGCCGGCAGCGGAACCTGCCGTGAGGCAAGGTCGGTACTGCTGCCTCCGTGCCCAGGATCGGAGCCTGCTGTGAGGCATGGCCAGTGCTGGGGCTTCCGAGTTCGGGATCGGAGCCTGCCGAGTGGTTATGCTGGTGTTGGGGCCAGCGAGGCCGGCAGCGGCGCCTGCCGTGAGGCAAGGCCGGTACTGGGTCCTCCGAGGCCAGGATCGGAGCCTGCCGATGGTTTAGGCCGGTGCTGGGGCCAGCAACGCCGGCACAGGAGCCTGCCATGAATCAAGGCCCTTACTGGGGCTTCCGAAGTTGGGATTGGAGCCTGCTGAGGGGTTAGGCCAGTGCTGGGGCCAGCAAGGCTGGCATCGGAGCCTGCCATGAGGCATGGCCTGTGCTGCGGCCTCTGAGGCCAGGATAAGAGCCTGCCGAGAGGTTTGGCCGGTGCTAGGGCCAGCGAGGCCGGCAGCAGAACCTGCCGTGAGGCAATGCCGGTACTTGGGCCTCCGAGGCCAGGATAAGAGTTTGCCGAGGGGTTAGGCCGGAGCTGGGGCCAGCGAGGCCGGCATTGGAGCCTGCCGTGAGGCATGGCCTGTGTTGGGGCCTCAGAGGCTGGGATAAGAGCCTGCCAAGGGGTTAGGCCGGTGTTGGGTCCAGCGATGCTGGCACCGGAGCCTGCCATGAGGCAAGGCTGGCACTGGGGCCTCCGAGGCCAGGATAAGAGCCTGCCGAGGGGTTAGGCTGGTCCTGGGGCCAGCGAGGCCAGCATCTGAGCCTGCCATGAGGCATGACCTGTGCTGGGGCCTCCGAGGCTTGGATAAGAGCCTGTCGAGGGGTTAGGCCAGTGCTAGGGCCAGCAAGGCCGGCAGCGAACCTGCCGTGAGGCAAGGCCGGTACTGGGGCCTCTGAGGCCGGGATCGGAGCCTGCTGTGAGGCATGGCCGGTGCTGTGGCCTCTGAGGCCAGGATCGGAGCCTGCCGAGGGGTTAGGCCGGTTCTGGAGCCAGCGACGCTGGCACAGGAGCCTGCCATGAGTCAAGGCCCTTACTGGGGCCTCCAAAGCTGGGATTGGAGCCTGCCGAGGGGTTAGGCCGGTACTGGGGCCAGTGAGGCTGGCATTGGAGCCTGCCGTGAGGCATGGCTGGTGCTGGGGCCTCCTAGGCCGGGATTGGAGCCTGCCGAGGGGTTAGGCTGGTGCTGGGGCCAGCGAGGCTGGCATCAGAGCTGTTTGTGAAGCTAGGCCGGTATTGGGGCTTCCGAGGCCAGGAAAAGAGCCTGCCGAGGGGATAGGCCTCTGCTGGGGCCCGTGAGGCCAGCATTGGAGCCTGCTGTGATGCATGGCCGGTACTGGGGCCTCCAAGGCCGGGATCGAAGCCTGCCGAGGGGTTAGCCTGGTGCTGGGGCCAACGAGGCCGGCACCTGAGCCTGCCATGAGGCAAGGCCAGTACTGGGGCCTCCAAAGCCGGGATCGAAGCCTGCCGAGAGGTTAGGCCGGTGCTGGGGTCAGCGAGGCCTGCATCGGAGCCTGCCGTGAGGCTTGGCTGGTGCTGGAGCCTCCAAGGTCCGGATCGGAGCCTACCGAGGGGTAGGCCGGTGCTGGGGCCAGCTAAGCCATCATCGAAGCCTGCTGTAAGGCTAGGCCGGTGCTGGGGCCTCCGAGGCTGGGATTGGAATCCTGCGGAGGGGTTAGGCCGGTGCCAGGGCCAATGGCCAGCATTGGAGCATGCCGTGAGGCAAGGCCACTACTGCGCCCTCCGAGGCCAGGTTCGAAGCCAGTTGAGGGGTTAGGCCGGTGTGGGGGCCAGCGAGACCAGAACTGGGGCCTCCCAGGAGGCAAGGCTGCTGCTTGAGCCAGCGAGGTCTGGATCAGTCCACTGAGTATCCAGACCACTACTGGGACCGTCAAGAGTGGGATCGGTACTTGCAATGCGGCATGTACAGAGAAATATCACAGAAAATATAAATCAGACGCTTCCCCTAATCAGCAATATCTAGGAGGAAAGGGGCAACAGGAAGAGGTCGAGCTATAGAAAGGGCCCTATAGTGAAGCAACTAATGTGACCAATCAGAGGGTATGGATTAGTGGAGGACGGAGCCTCTTTAAAACGCAGGAGGTACATAAACAAATGTATCAAAGTTAATAACCAAAGAAGCATGGGATCGAGGGAGGGGGAGGGAATGGGATGGGGGGTGGATGAGGGCTAATTGGATGATGTGTGCTTGTATATCCTCTCATGTCTTGTACTCCAATGTGATTGATATATAACTACAATGCACCAATTTATAAAACAAATTAATTAATTTAAATAAAAAATAAAAATATATATTTTTTTAAATTTGGAAACAGGGTCTCTCAAGCCAGCAAGGCTGGCCTGAAGCCTGAAGAATCCTCCACTCTCCGCCTCCAATCGCCGGGATTACAAGCATGTGCCACCACGCCCGGCATTCTTTGATTTTTTTTTTTTTTAATATGAGGGGGCAGTACATGTCTTTTGCAGAAGCTGGGACCCCAGATACCCAGTGACAATAAAATTTTGTCTTCTCTACAAAGGTAGAAGTTCACAGCTTCACTCCGGAGAGCAGGCTCTGCTGCTCCATACGTACCCTGGCCTCCCACTCTGCACAGAGGAGCATGGTGGTCTTGAGGGCTGATGACTCCCAGAACCCACAGTATAGCGGCCCACCCTGGCCATGCAGGGCTCCCTCCGAAACCCCCCAAACCCTTTTACCACTTATCATGTTGTCCAGAAATCCCGATCATGTGTGGGAGGAACAGTCAACTCTTGGGGAGATTTCCTCAGAAGTTCATGGTGGACTGGACTGGATCTGACTGCACCTCCAAACTCTGGTCGCCACCACCGCTGCTGCTGCCACTGGCATCTCAGTTCTCTCCCGAACACCCTTCCCACAGTTTGTTTCCCAGAATTCCCGAGCATGTGTGGCATTAGCGGTATAACTTTGAGGATATTTCTTTCCAATTATGATGTGGATTGGATTGAATCTCTGCCTCTACCAAATGCTAACCACCGCTGCCGCTGTCACAGCCATCTTGGTTCTCGTCCGAGCACCCTCTTCACACAGCATGTCGTCCCAAGTTCCCGAGCGTGTGCAGTGGTAGCATTCTACCTTTGCGGCTATTTCTTCAAAATATCCAGGTGTGTTGCATCAGATCTCCGCCTCTCATGAATACTGGCAGCTGCCATTGCCGCTGCCTCCACCATCTCAATTCTCTCCCAAACTCTTTTCCCACACTGCATGTTGTCCAGTATTCCTGAGCATGCGCGACAGTAGCATTCCACCTTTGGGGCAATTTCTTCAGAAGATCAGGGTGGGTTGGATCAGATCTCTGCCTCTCCCAAATACTACCTTCTACCGCCACCGCTGCCGCCACTGCCTTCCTCCTTCCTCCTAGTTCTCCGCTGAGCTCCCTCCTTACAGGTGATGTCCAGAATTCTTAAGCATGTAAGGAAGAAGCAGTCCCCCTTCGTGGGGAATTTTTCCAAAAGTTTCAGGTCAGTTGGATATGTTTTGTCTGCATCTCCAGAATCCTGACTGCTGCCGCGGCCATCTTGAACCCTCTCCAATATTTATTCTTTTTTCTTTTCTTTCTTTCTTTCTTTCTTTCTTTCTTTCTTTCTTTCTTTCTTCCTTTCTTTCTTTTAAATAAGAGAAGACAGTATGTATGGTGTGAAGAGGTTGTGGGATCAGGCACTCAGCAGCAATGAATTTTTTCTCCCTTTCAAGAGCGGAGTCCCACATCCTCACCACACAGAGCAGGATCTGCTGCTCGAAGCGCACCATTGCCTGGGGTCAACACAGTGGCACTGAGTTCCTTGGGACACACGGCTCAGCCTCCTGCTTGGTACTGGGCCTCCCTGGACACAGGCTCAGCCTCCCGCCCGGCACCTGGCCTTCCTGGGCACAGGCTGGGCCACCTGCCACCCACCCGGGACTGGGCCTTCCTGGGCGTGGGCTAGGCCACCCGCCCAGCACCAGACCTTCCTGGGCATGGGCTGGGCCACCTGCCCCATGCATCTGGCACTGGGCCTTCATTGGCGCGGGCTGGGCCACTCGCCACCTGCCCGGGCCCGGGGCTTCCTGGGTGCGGGTTGAGCCACCTGCCTACCACCTGGAATGGGGCCTTCCAGGGCGCAGGCTGGGCCACCCACTGCCCACCTGGCAGCAGGCCTTCCTGGGCGTGGGCTAGGCCACCCGCTGCCCACCCAGCAATGGGCCTTCCAGGCCACAGGCTGAGCCACCGGCCCCCCCCACAGCACCGGGCCTTCCTGGGCACAGGCTAGGCCACTCGCCAACCAGCCTTCCTGGGTGCGTGCCTAGCCTCCTGCTCGGCATCGGAACTTCCTGGGTGCGGGCCGGGCCACCCAATACCTGCCTGGCATGGAGCCTTCCTGGTTGCAGGCTGGCCTGCACCCCCCACCCAAGACCAGGCCTTCCTGGGCATTGGCTGGGCCAACCGCCCCACCCCCCCACCCCCCCGGCATCAAGCCTTCCAGGGTGCGGGCTGGGCAACCCACCACTCGCCCAGCACTGGGCCTTCATGGGCACGGCCTGGGCCCCCGACGCCCACCCGGCACTGGGCCTTCATGGGCACAAACTGGGCCAACCGCCACCCGCCCGGCATGGGGCCTTCCTAGGCACGGGCTGGGGCATCCGCCGCCAGCCCAGCACTGGTTCTTCATGGGCATGAGCTGGGGCACCCGCCACCCACACAGGTCCAGGGCCTCCTGGGCACAGGGTGGGTCACCCACCACCTGTCCAGCACAGGGCCTTCCTGGCCACAGGGTGGGCCACCTGCCACCCGCCCAGCACTGGGCCTTCCTGGGCACAGGCTAGGCCACCAACACCCTGCCTGGCACCGGGCATTCCAGGGCGCAGCCTGGGCCACCCGCTGCCCACACAACATGGACCTTCCTGGGCATGGGCTGGGCTATCCACCACCTGCCTGGCACTGGGCCTTCCTAGCCACAGGATGGGCCACCCGATCCCCGCCTGGCACCGGGCCTTCCAGGTCGCGGCCTGGGCCACCCAACGCCGGCCTAGCACTAGGCCTTCATGGGTGCAAGCTGGGCCACCCACCGCCTGCCTGGTACAGGGCCTTCCTGGGCACAGGCTTGGCCATCCGCCGCCTGCCTGGCACCGGGCATTACATGGCGCGGGCTGGGCCACTACTCCCCCGTCCCCAGCACAGGGCTTTCCAGGATGTGGGCTGGGCAACCCACCCCCTGTCCGGCACAGGGCCTTCCTGGGCAGGGGCTGGGCCACCCACCTCCAGCCCGGCACCGGGTCTTCCTGGGCATTGGCTGGGCCACCCGCTTGGCACCGGGCCTTCCTGGGCACGAGCTGTGCCACCCGCCCCCCACCTGGCAACAGGCCTTCCCAGGCAAGGGCTGGGCCACCGCACCCGACCCGGCACAGGGCCTTCCAGGACTAGGGCCGGGCCACCCACTCCCTGACAGGTACCTGGCCTTCCAGGACACAGACTGGGCCAGCCGCTGCCTGCCCAGCATGGGGTCTTCATTGGCACAAACTGGGCGACTCGCTGCCCGCCAGGCACAGGGCCTTCCTTGGAACGGACTGGGCCATCCGCTGCTCACCCAGCACTGGGACTTCATGGGCGCATTCTGGGCCACCCACCACCCGCCCGGGCACAGGGTTTCCTGGGGTCAGGCTGGTCTAACCGCCAACCACAAGGCACGGGGCCTTCCTGGGTGCGGGCTGGGCAACTCGCTGCCCGCTCAACACCAGGCCTTCCTGGGCTCAGGCTGGGGCATCTGCTGCCCGCCCAGCACCGGGCTTTCCATGTCACGGCTGGGCAATCTGCCACTCGCCTGACACTGGGCCTTCATGGGTGCGGCCTGGGCTACCCGCCCCCAGCCAAGCACGGGACCTTCCTGGGCGCAGGCTGGGCCACCTGACACCCGCCTGGCACCTGGCCTTCCAGGCTGCAGCCTGGGACACCTGATGCTGGGCCGGCACTGGGCCTTCATGGGCCAAGTTGGGCCACCCGCCACACGGGGCCTTCCTGGGCAGAGGCTGGGCCATCTGCCGCCCGACTGGCACCAGGCTTTCCATGGCACGAGCTATGTCACCAACTCCCCGCCCTCGGCACAGGGCTTTCTACGACATGAGCTTGGCAACACGCCACTCGCACAGCACTGGGCCTTCATGTGCAGAGGCTGGGCCACCCGACCTCTGCCAGGCACCAGGCCTTCCAGGGCCTGTCCTGGGCCATCCGACGCTGGCCCGGCACTGGCGGCACTGGGCCTTCCTGGGTGGAAACTGGGCCACCCACCCTCCCGCACAGCACCGGGCCTTTATGGGCGCAAGCTGTGCTACCCGCACCCTGCCTGGCACAGTGCTATCATGGGTGTGGCCGGGTCCACCTGCCCCCCGCACGGCACCGGGCCTTCCAGGGCGTGGCCTGGTCCACCCGATGCCGGCAAGGCACTGGGCATTCCAGGGCGTAGGTTGGACCACTCGCCGCCCGCCCAGCACCGGGCCCTCCTGAGCCCAGGTCAGGCCACCCTCCCCCCATTTGGCACCAGGTCTTCCAGGGCTCAGCCTGGGCCACCCGACGCCCACCCAGAACTGGGTCTTCATGGGCGTAAAGTGGGCTACCTGCCGCCCGCCTGGCACGAGGCCTTCCTGGGCACAGGTGGGCCATCCACCACCTGCCCGGCACCGGGCCTTCATGGGTACCTGCTGGGCCACCCACCCCCCACCGGGCACTGGGCTTTCCTGGGTGCAGGCAGGGCCACCCGCCGCTCACCTGGCACCGGGGCTACCTGGGCACAGGCTGAGCCACCTGCTGCCCGCCCGGCACTGGGCCTTCCTGGGCTTTGGCCAGGCTACCCACTCAGCACCAGGCCTTCCAGGGCGCAGCCTGGGCCACCCAATGCCCGCCTAGCACAGGGCTTTCCTGGGCATGAGGTGGGCCACCAGGCCCCCCGCCCAGCACCAGGCTTTCTAGGGTGCGGGCCTGGCCACCCAATTCCCCCCTGCCTGGCACCAGCCTTCCAGGGAGTAGGCTGGGCCACCTGCCGCTTGCTCAGCACTAGGGCCTTCCAGGGCGTAGGCTGGGCAACCCACCATTTGCCCAGCACTGGGCCTTCCTGGACATGGGCTGGGCCACCTGCTCGGCACTGGGCCTTCCTGGGCACGAGCTGAGCCACCTGCCCCCCACCTGGCACCGGGCCTTACTGGGCGAGGGCTGGGCCACCCACACCCCACCTGGGACTGAGCCTTCCTGGACATGGTCCGGGCCACCTGCTCAGCACCAGGTCTTCCTGGGCACAAGCTGGGCCACCTGCCCTCACCTGGCACCGGGGTTTCATGGGGGATGGCTGGGCCACCTGCACCCCATCCGGCACTGGGCTTTCCTGGGTGCGGCCTGAGCCACATCCCCCCCCCACCTCTGCCGGGCACCGGGCTTTCTGAAACGGGGGTTTCTTGAGAGGAAACCTGGCGTTTCTTTGAGATGAAACGGAGTTCCCTAAGAAAGAACTCGACGTTTCCTTACTGGGTTCTTGTCTACGGTGAGCGAAGAATGACACCCGCAGACCTCAGGAAGGGGAGTAAAAGGTTTATTGGAAGCAGCAGGGAATGGGGAAAGGTGGCTGAACACCCCCAAAGGGGCTGGAACTCTGGGCCCAGCAGCTGCCTTCAGGACAATACTTGAGAGTAGCCCAAGCCAATTGCCTTCAGGTGCAGGCTGCTTTCATCCAGAGTCCACACGATCTGCCAGAAGGGAATAGAGAAAAGTGGCCGAACACCCCAAAGGGGCTGTCGGGTCTCTGTTGTCCAGTAGCTGTCTTCAGGGTCACTACCCGAGTGTTGCCCGAGCCAAGTGCCATCAATTACAAACTACTTTCTCCCAGAGTCCACGCGATCTGCCAGAAAAGAGGTGCAGGTCACCCCTAGGGGCCTGGTTAGCCTTGATGTCCAGCAGAAGCCTTCAGGTCACTACTCGAGAGTCGCCCGAGCCACGTGCCCTCAGATGCACTCTGCCTTCTCTCAGGGCCAACACGACCTGCAAGAGAGAAAACAGCTCCCCAAAAAGGGAGGGGCTCCCGAGAGGGAAAGCCCCGATCGCCGATCCCCAAGGGCCATTGCCCACCGCTTGCAAGTCCTCTTTTGGTTAGGGTGACTTTGGGAGTTCTGGGAAGCAGCTCTCAGGATTTGCATAGGGTATTTGCAAGTCCTTTGAAGAATCTCCTTTCAGGAATGCCAGACTTGCTTGGTGGGTTTGTTGATTAGTAAATAGATGGCTTTGTGGAGCTCTGGCCTTCTTATCTCTGAGCCTTTGGAATTTCAGGTATTTGTTGACCCTCAGGAAACTCAGAAAATTAACTTTTTTCCCTATCTGCCTACTTCCTTTCTATCTCCTCACTTCCAGGGCGTGGCCTGGGCCACCTGCCACATACCCCTGGTACAGGGCTTTCCAGGGCACAAGCTGGGCAACCCGCTGCTCACCCGGCACCGGACCTTCATGGGCACAGGCTGGGCCCCTCGCCCTCCGCCCTGCACCGGGCCTTCATGGGCGTGGGCTGGGTCACCCCACCCCCACCCAGCCTTGGGCCTTTCAGCCCCCCCCCCACTGCACTGCACGGGGGCCTTTATGGGTGTGGGCTGTGCTACCCGCACCCTGTCCAGCACCAGGCTACCCGACACCTGCCCAGCATGGGGCCTTCCAGGGTGTGTCCTGGGCCACCCTTCCCCCGCCTGGCACCAGGCCTTCCATGGCGCGGGATGGGCCACCTGCCACCTGCCCCTGGTACAGGGCTTTCCAGGGTGCAATCTGGGCAACCCGCTGCTCACCTGGCACCGGGCCTTCATGGGTGCAAGCTGGGTCACCCGCCACCCACCTGGTACAGGGCCTTCCTGTTCGTGGGCCGGGCCACCTGCCTCCCCACCCGACACCTGGCCTTCCTGGGCGCGGGCTGGGCCACCTGAACCCCACCTGTCACCGGGCATTTGATGGCACAGGCTGGGTCCCCCAGGCTTTCCAGGGTTTGGGCTGGGCCACCTGCCGCCCGCCCGACACCGGGCCTTCTTGGGCGTGGGCCAGGCCACCAGCCCAGCACCAGGCCTTCCTGGGCATTGGCCAGGCCACCCGCTCGGCACTTGGCCTTCCTGGGCAAGGGCTGGGTCACCTTCCCCCCACCCGGCACTGGGCCTTCCTGGGCATGGGCTGGGCTACCCGCCCCCCACTCGGCATTGGGCCTTTCAGGGCCAGTGCTGGACCACTTGCTGCCCGCCTGGCACCAGGCCTTCATGGGCCGGGGCATTTTCCTGAAGTTAGTAAAGAAATCTGCCAATACAATAAAAGGCAATCATATTTAATAAAAATTGATTCAGGAAGAAAACTTTGTTATTAAAAAACTTTCTTCAGAAAAAACATTCATCTAAATATTTTACTTTCTTCCTTCCTTCATTTTTTTTCTTTCTTCCTTTCCTTAGTTCAAAGCCCTTGTAAATTTTTACTGCAAATTTATTTTTATTAATATTATCCATTTTGCATAAGTTTGCTTATTTCCTCAATTTCAATCCTTTAGTTATCCATCAGATTAAGACAAAGTACCCATGTTTACATTCAAATCAATATCTTGTGAATAAAATGTGATATGTGTCATTCTCACAATGCTAGCAGTAGACATATATGACCCAGGGCTCTCTTCTCACAGTTGAATACTGTGAAGGGCTTCAGGATCATAGGACCCAGGTATTTTTTGTCCATAATTGCCCACATCATATTTTCAAAGTGAATCACCCACATGAGAGAGGGTGCATTTGTTTGTATAGAGTTGATGATGGGCATCATAAAATAACTCATGCATCTCCAACCTCCACACTGTCAAAAACTCTAAGCTTGAAAAATGCAAGGCTCTGTCTACACAATAAATGACAGATGAGTTAAACAGTGCTTCTCTCTACTGCAGATTAACAGATAATGAAAAATGCCCGGGAGTGATGCTGAAAATATCATAAAGAAGGAAAACAAGAAGGAACCTATTTTTAGAAGGGAATTCATACTGTATTCACAGCGAATACAGTAATAATACGTTTATAACACAAAGGTAAAGATGAGATGAACTGTATACCTTCACTAACACAAAGAGGAATGTACGTTAACAAAAATATTAATGTCGATCACTAAGCCAAACATGGGTCAAATGGTGAATCCAGATTTGGGATTGAGGGAAGCAGGTGCTGATGAGAGCTTGTCTGTTAAAAGTCAGGGATTTCTGGACTTCAGGAAGAACTTGACTCACACATTTTGACCTTAAACCTAGGATCATTTTTTTTCCAGCATGATGCCTTGAGGTGAGAAATTCACCATGAGCTGCCTCTTCCAAAGCTTCATTTTCTAGGGAGAGTAATCAAAAGAGGTTACACAATATAAAAGAAATTTTAGCCTTTAAAAATTGGCTTGGATGCCGGGCGTGGTGGCGCACGCTTGTAATCCCCGTGCCTGGAAGGCTGAGACAAGAGGATCACGTAGGTTTGAAGCCAGCCTCAGCTACTTAGTGAGGCTCTCAGCCACTCATCTTTTGATGGACATCTTGGCTGGTTCCATAGTTTGGCTATGGCGAATTGTGCAGCTACGAACATAGATACACATGCATTAGTTTGGTAGTTTGGGTTTTTTCCTTTTGGGTAGATAACCAGAAGTGGTATTGTTGGATCATATGGTAATTTTGTTCCCACTCTTCTGAGGATCCTCCATACAATTTTCCAAAGGGTCACACTAATTTGCAATCCCACCAACAATGTATTAGAGTTCCCACTTCTCCACATCCTCACTAGCATTTGTTGTTGTGTTTTGAATGATTGCCATTCTAGTTGGAGTTAGGCAAGATTTTAGGGTAGTTTTGATTTACATCTCTCTGATTGCCAGTGATGTTGAACACTTTTCATGTGTTAATTGGACATTTGAATTTTCACACATTGTTTTGCATTGGTTTCCTATGCTTAACATAATGTGTGTGAGATTTATATTATAATAGTAGTTGGCTTATTTTCATGGCTCTATAGCATGTTCTCACCTACTTATTTATCCCTCCTATTATAGGATACAAGAGTTGTTTCTAAATTTTGCCACTCACAAGCTATGCTGTTATAAATATCCTTGTGCATGTATTTTTCGGACAGATATGTATGCACACCTATTAGATGCATGCCTAAGAATAAAATTGCTAGATATTTTGTGTATATTTGAGTTACAGAGAAACATAAAATACTTCCTGAGAGTATTTATTGATTTTATTTCTCCTACTATTGTGAAAAAAGTTTACAGATAACAGCAAAACAAACTCAAGATTTTCAAGAGTCATCTTTTCAGATACATCGCAAGCTCCTTAATATTATAAATGCACCCAGTATTTCAGAGGGTGCTTTGTAGAGCAAACTTTCACATAGCTTAAGGGGAGACCTTAAGATCTAATGATCTTAGGATCATTAGAAAGAGAAGTCATTGAGAGACATAATTTAAAAGATTGCAGTAAGCATTAGGAATTCAAAAATATAAAGCTACAAATATTGACTAGGCTTAAAGGCAAAAAGGAAAAAAAGGAGGAGAGTAAAGAAGACAGTGGATAACTTCAATGTTAAATCAATGAATAAACCTTTAGAAAAATTTGGACAAATGTGATTATACATCAAGAACAATTAGCTGCAGATTTTTGTGGAATAAAGTAGTGATGATTTATTTATAATTTATTTTCTTCCATAAATCTGCTTTTGTGTGTGTGGTACTGGGGTTCCTGGAAGCCCTTCTACTTCCGGGACACACTCCCAGGCTATTTTATACTTTTTTTATTTTTGGAAACAGGGTCTCTTAAGCCGGTGAGGGTGGCTTCGAACCTGCGCATTCCTCCTGTCTCTGCCTCCCAAGCACAGGGATTACAAGCATGCGCCAACACGCCTAGCACTCTTCCATCAATCTTTTGGGAAATATTTTTACTTTTTTCAATTTTTGACTATTTTCTTGCATAAAATACTGAACACTCACGTTGTTTTATTTTGTATTTATTCTTTTTTTTGGTGATATTGGGGTTCCTGAAAACCCTTCTACCTCCAGGCTATACTCCCAGACCTATTTTATAGTTTTTGTATTTGGAAACAGGGTCTCTCTCTCTTTTTTTTAATTGGTGCATTGTAATCATGTATCACATTGGAGTACAAGACTTGAGAGGATATACAAGCACACATCATCCAATTAGCTCTCATCTAACCCCATCCCATTTCCTCTCCCTCCCTCGATCCCATGCTTCTTTGGTGATTAACTTTGATACATTTGTTTATGCACCTCCTGCGTTTTAAAGAGGCTCCATCCTCCACTATTCCATACCCTCTGATTGGTCACCTTAGTTGCTTCACTATAGGGCCCTTTCTATAGCTCGACCTCTTCCTGTTGCCCCTTTCCTCCTAGGTTTGCTGATTAGGAGAAGCATCTGATTTTTATTTTCTGCGATATTTCTCTGTGCATGCCATGTTGCAAGTACCAATTCCACTCTTGATGGCCCCAGTAGTGGCCTGGCTGCCCAGTGGACTGATCCAGACCTTGCTGGCTCAGCAGTGGCCTTGCCTCATGGGAGGCCCCAATTCTGGTCTCGCTGGCCCTGACACCAGCCTAACCCCTCAGCTGGCTCCGATCCTGGCCTCAGAGGCCCCAGTAGCGGCCTTGCCTCACGGCAGGCTCTGATACCGGCCATTGACCCCGGGACCGGCCTAACCCCTCGGCAGGCTTTGATTCTGGCCTCAGAGGCTCCAGCACCAGCCTAGCCTCACAGCAGGCTCCGATCCCGGCTTCGCTGGCCCCAGCACTGGCCTAACCCCTCAGCAGGTTCCGATCCCAGCCTCGGAGCCCCAGTAGCAGCCTTACCTCCTGTCAGGCTCCGATGCCGGCTGTTGGCCCCGGCATTGGTCCAACCCCTCAGCAGGCTCCGATCCCAACCTCAGAGGCCCCAGCACTGGCCTTGCCTCATGGCAGGCTCCGATGCTGGCCGCTGGCCCCGGCATTGGCCTAATCCCTTGACAGGCTCTGATCCCGGCCTCGGATGCCCCAGTAGCAGCCTTGCCTCATAGCAGGCTCCGATGCCGGCCATTGGCCCCAGCACCGGCCTAACCCCTTGGCAGGCTCTTATCCTGTCCTCAGAGGCCCCAGCACCGGCCTTGCCTCATGGCAGGCTCCGATCCCTGCCTTGGAGGCACCAGCACCAGCCTTGCCTCACGGTGAGCTCTGATCCCGGCCACACTGTCCCTGGCACCAGCCTAACCCCTCGGCAGGCTCCAATCCCTGTCTCGAAGGCCCCAGCACCTGCCTTGCCTCACAGCAGGTTCCGATGCCGGCCTCGCTGGCCCTGGCACCAGTCTAAACCCTCGGCAGGCTCTGATCCTGCCCTCGGAGGCCTCAGTAGCGGCCTTGCCTCACGAAAAGCTCCAGTGCGGGCTATTGGCCCCGGCACCAGCCTAACCCCTCGGCAGGCTCTTATCCCAGCCTCGGAGGCCCCAGCATCGGCCTTGCCTCACTGCAGGCTCTGATGCTGGCCGCTGGCCCCGGCATCGGCCTAAACCCTCGGCAGGCTCCGATCCCAGCTGCAAAAGCCCCAGTAGCGGCCTTGCCTCATGGCAGGCTCCAATGCTGGCCATTGGCCCTGGCACCAGCCTAATCCCTTGGCAGGCTCTTATCCTGGCCTCGGAGGTCCCAGCACTGGCCTTGCCTTGCAGCAGGTTCTGATGCCGGCCTCGCTAGCCCCAGCACTGACCTAACCCTTGGCAGGCTCTGCTCCCAGCCTTGGAGGCCCCAGCACACTCCTTGACTCACGGGAGGCTCCAATGCCGGCCTTGCTAGCCCTAGCACCGGTCTAACCCCTCAGCAGGATCTGATCCTGGCCTCGGAGGCCCCAGTAGAGGCCTTGCCTCACGGGAGGCTCTGATGCTGGCCATTGGCCCCAGCATTGGCCTAACCCCTCGGCAGGCTCCGATCCCAGCCTCGGAGGGCCCAGTAGTGGCCTTGCCTCACGGCAGGCTCTGATGCTGGCCATTGGCCCTGGCACCGGCCTAACCCCTCGGCAGGCTCTTATCCTGTCCTCGGAGGCCCCAGCACTGTCCTTGCCTCATGGCAGACTCCGATGCTGGCCTCGCTGGCCCCAGCACTGGCATAACCCCTTGGCAGGATCCGATCCTGGCCTCGGAGGCCTCAGTAGCAGCCTTGCCTTACAGAAGGCTCCGATGCCGGCTGCTGGCCCCAGCACCAGCCTAACCCCTTGGCAGGCTCCATCCAGTCCTCGGAGGCCCCAGCACTGGTCTTTCCTCATGATGAGCTCCGATCCTGGCCTTGCTGGCCCTGGCACTGGTCTAACCCCTCAGCAGGCTCCGATCCCAGTCTTGAAGGCCCCAGTAGTGGCCTTGTCTCACAGCAGGCTCGGATGTCGGCCATTGGTCCCGGCACAAGCCTAACCCCTCAGTAGGCTCCAATTACTGTCTCGAAGCCCCAGCACTGGCCTTGCCTCACGGCAGACTCCAATCCCAGACTTGTTGGCCTCGGCACAGGCCTAACTCCTCGGCAGGCTCCGATCCTGACCTCGAAGTCCCCAGCACCAGCCTTGCCTCACGGCAGGCTCCAATCCTGGCCTCACTGGCCCCAGCACCGGCCTAACCCTTCGGCAGGCTCCAATCCCGGCCTTGGAGGCTCCAGCACTAGCCTTGTGTCATGGCAGGCTCCAATCCCAGCTTTGCTGTGTCCGTCGTCGGCCTCACCCCTCGGCAGGCTTCAATCCGAGCATCCTCTTCGCCCAACCAATTGTCCCACATTCTCGAGGGTGCATGGTGGTAGCATTCTGCCTCTGGTGTGCTTATTTCAAAGGTTCCAGGTGTAATGCATCAGATCTCTGCCTCCTCTGAGTACTGGCCACTGCCATTACCACTGTCTCCACCATTTCAAATCCTTCCCAAGCTCTTTTCCTACTCTGAAAGTTTCCCAGTGTTCCTAAGCATGTGTGACGGTAGCATTCTACATTTGGTGTAATTTCTCCAAAAAAATAAAGTTGGTAGGATCCGATTTCTGCTTCTCCTGAAAACAAGTCTCCACCACCATCGCAGAGACCGCTTTCAACACCTCCTTTCTCCTTGGTCTCTGCTAAACTCTCTCCTTATAGGTGATGTCCAAGATTCTTAACAATATAGAGAAACTGTAGTCCTCCTTCACGGGAAATTTTTCCATAAGTTCCAGTGCATTTGGATAAGTTTTGTCTGCATCTCCAGTATCCTGGCGTCCGCCACGGTCTTCTTAACCCCTCTCTGATAGTTTTTCCTTTTTCTTTTTCTTTCTTTCTTTCTTTTTTTTAATAAGAGAAGACAGTATATGTGGTTTGAGGAGGTAGTGGGATCAGGCACTCAGTAGCACTGTGACCTGCCTGGATTCCCCATGGGTCCAGCGTGCTCCACACTACTCTGCCTGGGGCCCAGAGTCCTGCAACCCAGGCCCCAGCTGTTCCGGGGTCCAGTGTGCCCCGCCCAACCCCTGCCCAAGACCCAGGGTCTTACTGGGCCTGGTTTCTCCATGGGTCTGGCATGCTACCGGCCCGGGTCCCAGAGTCCCACGACGCGGGCCCCGGCTGGCGTGCCCCATGCGATCCCTGCCCAGGACCCAGCGTCTTACTGGGCCCAGCTTCTCCAGGTGTCTGGCGTGCTATGCGTGGTCCGCCCCGGGGCCCAGAGTCCCATGACCCCGGAAACAGGGTCTCTTAAGCCAGCGAGGCTGGCTTTGAACCTGTGAGATCCTCCTGTCTCCACCCTTCCAAGAGTGGGGATTACAGGTGTGAGCCAGCACGCTGGGCACTCACATTGTTTTATTATTTTTTTTTTTATATTTTTGTTGGTGCATTGTAATCACACATCTCATTGGAATACAAGACTTGAGAGGACATACAACCATACCTCATCCAATTAGCCCTCATCCAATCCCCATCCCATTCCCTCCCCTCCCTCGATCCCATGCTTGATTGGTGATTATCTTTGATACATTTGTTTACATACCTCCTGAGTTTCAAAGAGGTTCCATCCTCCCCCATCCCATCCCCTCTGATTGGTCACCTTAATTGTTTCTCTATAGGGCCCTTTCTACAATTCGATCTCCTCCTTTTACCCCTTTCCTCCTAGTTTTTGCTAATTAGGGGAAGCATCTGGTTTTTATTTTCTGTGATATTTCTCTGTGCATGCCGCATTGCAAGTTCTGATCTCACTCTTGATAGCCCCAGTAGTGGCCTGGCCACCTGGAAGACTCTGATTCCGACCTCACTGGCTCCAGCACTGGCCTTGCCTCATGGGAGGCCCTGATCCTGGCCTTGCTGGCCCCTGCACCAGCCTAACCCCTCAGCTGGCTCCAATCCTGGCCTCACTGACCCTGGCACCAGCCTAACCCCTCAGCAGGCTCCTATCCTGGCTTTGGAGGCCCCAGCACCAACCTTGCCTCATGGCAGACTCCAATCCCAGCCTCGCTGGCCCCAGCACCGGCCTAACCCCTCGGCAGGCTTTGATCCCAGCCTTAGAGGCCCCAGGACGGCCTTGCTTCATGGCAGGTTTCAAACCCAGCCTCGCTGGCCCCAGGGCCAGCCTCACCTCTTGGCAGGCTCCGATCCCCACCTCAGAGGCCCCAGTACCAGCCTTGCTTCATGGCAGGCTCCAATCCCAGCTTTGTTGTCCCTGCCACCAGTCTCACCCCTCAGCAAACTCCAATCTGAGGACCCTCTTCACCCAGCAGGTTGTCCTACATTCCTGAGGGTGTGTGGTAGTAGCATTCTTTCCCTGGGGTTATTTCTTCAAAAGTTCCAGGTGTATTGCATCAGATCTCTGCCTCCCCTGAGTACTGGCCACTGCCATTGCCACTGCCTCCACCATTTCAAATCTTTTCCAAGCTCTTTTCCCACACTGCATGTTGTCCAGTGTTCTTAAGCATGCATGATGGTAGCATTCGACCTTTGGGGTAATTTCTCCAGAAGATAAGGTTGGTAGGATCAGATTTCTGCCTCTCCCAAATACCAGCCTCCACCACCATCGTGGCAACCACTGCCAATACTGCCTTTCTCCTAGGTCTCTGCTAAACTCTCTCCTTACACCTGATGTCCAGGATTATTAAAGATGTAAAGAAGCAGTCCTTCTTCGTGGGGAATTTTTTCAAAAGTCCAGTTCAGTTGGATATGTTTTGTCTGCATCTCCAGTATTCTGGGTGCTGCCATGGCCATCTTGACCCCTCTCCAATATTTTTCTTTTTTCTTTTCCTTTTTTTTTTATTTTTAAATAAGAGAAGACAGTATGTGTGGTTTGAGGTGGTTGTGGGATCAGGCACTCGGTAGCAATGAATTTTTTTCTTTCCTCCCTTCCAAGAGTGGAGTCCAACAGCCTCACCACACAGAGCAGAATCTGCTGTTCTAAGCACACCACGGCCTGGTGCAGTACAGCAGAGCTGGGTTCCTCTGTACCCGCAGCTGGGCCTCCTATTTGGTACCGGTCCTCCTGGAACACAGGCACAGCCTCCTACCCAGCACCATGCCTTCCCGGGGGTAGACCGGGCTGCCTGCACCCCGCCCAGGGCACCAAACCTTCCGGCCCGGGCCTCCGGACCTATCAGAGGGCTGGTGTGCCCTTGCGTGCACTCCACCAGGGGCCCAGGGGCTTCAGTCCTTCCAGGGGTCCTGGGTACTCCATTCCACTCCTGCCTGGGGCCCAGGTCCTTATGGCCCAGGCCTCTGTACCTTCTGGGGAACAGACATACCCCGCGTGACCCCTGCCTGGGGCCCAGGGCCTTGTGGCCCAGGCCCCGGTTCTTCTGGGAGGCCGGCATGCCCCGCGCAACCCCCGCCTGGGCCCAGGGCCTTGCGACCTGGGCCTCCTCCTTCTGGGGGGTGGATAATACTGTTAATTTTAAATCATCATATGGGCATAAAATTTGATATAATGTATAAAATAAGTTGTTAGAATATTCAATGGATCCATGGAAGTTTGACTCTACTTCTTTTTAAATAACCACAAAACAACTTCTTTTTTGTACTTAACCAGATTTCCCATGGCAGGTCCTAGGTTTCTACCTGCTTAGGAAATTTCCTGGTAAATTTTTAGACAATGCAATACCTCTAAATAACCAAAAATAAATAATCATTATACAACACACTAAACTAAACAAAATATGGTAGCTTAATTTAGATATTTATAAAAAAAAGTAGCCTTCACTATTTAAAAATAAAATAAGAATTCATACATCCCAGGTTCTCATAGATATAGTTGAAATGTCAGTCTTTATATAGTGTCCTCATGTGAGGGATATATCGCCTATGTATACTTATGAGTGTCTGGATAAAGAATGACTATAAACCAACTGGAAAAACAAAACCATTAAAACTAGGAATATAAAATAACATATATTCTTGCAGAAAAATAAGATTATTTGGAAAGAAGTATTGCTTAGGAACCAACAAGTAGAAAGGAACCTTTGGAGAACACTTTCCCCCCTCTAGAAACCAAATGTATTATTATTTCCAAAGAAGTTTTGAACACTACATCATCCTTTTGGAAAATTATTTTCAAAGGCATCTAAAAACATAACTGGATGCACTTAAAACATTTAACTCGCCTTTAACTTTGTGGATAGGACCATTTTGCAGTAGTTTTAGTCAATGGTGCATTTGATTTTATCTAGATCATTCCATTCTATAGTAGATATTTGCCATTCTCTCCCCCTCCCTCGATCCCATGCTTGATGGGTGATTAACTTTGATACATTTGTTTACGTACATCATGAATTTTAAAGAGATTCCATCCTCCCCCATCCCATCCCCTCTGAGCAATTGATAAGGAACTAAAAACTGAACTAATTAAAACCCTCAAGCAGACTGGCGTGGGTCATTGTATAGCTCCCAGGGGCTAGGCTCATCTTTTCTTTATTGGTGCACTGTAGTCATACATCACAATGAAGTACAAGACTTGTGAGGATACACAAGTACACATCATCTAATTAGGCTTTATCCAATCCCCATCCCATTCCCTACCCCTCCCTCGATCCCATGCTTGATTGATGATTAACTCTGATACATTTGTTTACATACATCATGAATTTTAAAGAGATTCTATCCTCCCCCACCCCATCCCCTCTGATTGGTCACCTTAATTACTCCTCTAGAAAGCCCTTTCTTCAACTAGATCTCCTCGTATTAGCTATTTCTTCCTAGTTTTTGCATATTAGGGAAAGCATCTTTTTTTTTAATTTTCTGTGATATTTCTCTGTGTATGCCACATTTTAAGTTCCGATCCCACTCTTGATGGCTCCAGCACTGGCCTGGCCACCCGGAAGACTCTGATCCCAGCCTCGCTGGCTCCAGCACCAGCAATGCCTCATGGCAAGCCCTGATCCTGGCCTCGCTGGCCCCGGCACCAGCCTCACCCCTTGGCAGGCTCCGATCCAAGCCTCAGAGGCCCCAGCCCTGGCCTTGCCTAACAACAGGCTCCGGTCCTGGCATCGCTGGCTCTGGCACCTGCCTAACCCCTTAGCAGGCTCAGATCCCAGACTTGGAGGCCCCAGCCCTGGCCTTGCCTAATGGCAGGCTCCAGTTCTGGCATCGCTGGTTCCAGCACTGGCCTAACCCCTCAGCAGGCTCTGATCCCAGCCTCGGAAGCTCCAGCACTGACCTTGCCTCACGACAGGCTCCGATCTTAGCCTCACTGGCCCAGGCACTGGCCTCACCCCTTGGCAGGCTCCAATCCTGGCCTTGGAGGCCCCAGCGCCAGCCTTGCCTCATGGCAGGCTCAAATCCCGGCTTCGCTGGTTCCAGCTCCGGCCTAACCCCTTGGCAGGCTCTGATCCTGGCCTCACTGGCCCTGGCACCAGCCTAGTCCCTTGGCAGGCTCCAATCCCAGCCTCAGAGGCCCCAACACCGGCCTTCCCTCATGGAAGGCTCTAATCCCGGCCTCGCTGGTTCCAGCACTGGCCTAATTCCTCAGCTGGCTCCAATCCCAGCCTTGGAGGCCCCAGCACTGGCCTAGCCTCATGGCAGGCTCTGATCCCAGCCTCGCTGGCCCCGGCACCTTGGCAGGCTCTGATCCAGGCCTCACTGGCCCTGCCAGCGGCCTCATCGCTCCTCAGGCTCTGATCCCAGCCTCGGAGGCCCCAGCACTGGCCTTGCTTCATGGCAGGCTTAGATCCCAGCCATGCTTGCCCCAGCACCAGCCTGACGGTTAAGCAGGCTTTGATCCCGGCCTCAGAGTCCCCAGCACCAGCCTTGCCTCATGACGGGCCCCAATCTCGACCAGGCTGGCCCCGGCCCTGGCCTCACCCTTCAGCAGGCTCCGATCCTGGCCTCGAAGGCCCCAGCTCTGGCCTTGCCTCATGGTAGGCCCCGATCCCAGCCTTGCTGTCCCCGGCACCGGCCTCATCCCTCGGCAGGCTTCGATCATCTTCACACAGCATGTTGTCCCAAGTTCCCAAGTGTGCGTGGTGGTAGCGTTCTGCCTCTGGAATTCTTTCTTCAAAAGATCCAGGTGTGTTGCATCAGATCTCTGCCTGTCCTAAGTACTGGCCGCTGCCGTTGCCGAAGCTCCACCTTCTCAATTCTTTCCCAAAGTCTTTTCCCACACTGCATGTTGTCCAGTATTCCTGAGCATGCGTGATGGTAGCATTCCACCTTTGGGGCAATTTCTTCAGAAGATCAGGGTGGGTTAGATCAGATCTCTGCCTTTCCCAAATGAAAGCCTCCACTACCACCGCAGTCGCTGCTGCCAACACCGCCTTCCTCCAAGGTCTCTGCTGAGCTCCTTACAGATGATGTCCAGGGTTCTTAAGCATGTAAGGAAGAAGCAGTCCCCCTTCGCGGAGAATTTTTCCAAAAGTTACAGGTCAGTTGGTTATGTTTTATCTGCATCTCCCGAATCCTGCCTGCCACTGCGGCCATCTTGACCCCTCTCTGATATTTTTCTTTCTTTCTTTCTTTCTTGCTTTCTTTCTTTCTTTCTTTCTTTCTTTTTTATTTTTGATTAAGAGAAGACAGTATGTGTGGTTTGAAGAGGTTGTGGGATCAGGCACTCGGTAGCAATGACTTTTTTCTCCCTTCCAAGAGCGGAGTCCCACAGCCTCACAGCGCAGAGCAGGATATGCTGTTCTAAGCACTTCACAGCCCAGCGCAGCACATCCGTGCTAAGTTCCTCATTATCCGGCTCAGCCTCACGCCCTGCACCGGGCCTTCCTGGGAGTGGACTGGGCCGCCCGCCACCGACCCAGCACCGGGCCTTCCCAGGGGCAGGCCAGGCCCCAGGCTCATCTTTCCAAAAGGACAATGCAGGTGACCCTGAAATAAAACATGGCATTCCTCTTTCTTTTTTTGCCATTGCCACAGCAAAAGCCTCTTCCATTCTTCATCCACAGTCTCTGAACAATGATTTTGGTGTGTTCTATCCAAATTATGACAATTTAACCTTATTATTTTCACCTCTGAGGCAATTGCAGAAGATAATGCATCCTTAGGAAGAAACATGGTAGATGAAACCCGTTTTGAATTGGCATTTTCCTCAAGATACCCCCTAAAGCTGGGTCCTTAGAAAAATAACATTCTCATTGTCTGATGACAATTATTATATTTTTTCTCCTTGTTAAAACAGCCAACTTAAAAATTCAGAACCAGTCGGGTGTGGTGGCAAATGCTTGTAATCTCAGCATTTGGGAGGCTGAGACAGGAAGATGGAGGTTTGTAGATAGCCTCAGCTACTTAGTGAGGCCCTCTGCAACTCAGTGAGATCCTGTATCAAAATAAAGAATAAAAAATAGGGCTGGGGCGTAGCTCGGAGGTAGGATGCCCCTGACTTCCATCTCCAGTACTGCAATAAATAAATAAATAAATAAATAAATAAATAGTTTAGAATATGCCATGTGTTTTGGTTCATGCTTGAAAACCCTGTACTGGGAGTCTGAGTCAGAAAGATTGCATATTCAAAGTCCTCCTCAGCAAATTAGCAAGGCTGTAAGTAAACTAATGAATTCATTTCAAAATAAAAAATAAAAAGGGCTGGGTTGGAGCTTGGAGGTAGAATACCCCTGGGTTCACCCTCCAGTACCACTATTTTTTTTTAAGTGAAGATTTTAGAACATCTTAATCTAGAATTCTAAGCAATGAGTACTAGAAAAGTTTCTCTGAGAATCTGACCTACCATATTTATTAGAAGGGCTCACTGCACAGACTTATCACAGCACTGAAAAATATCTTACCGACTTAAAACCAAATTGGTTCCGTCACATGATTGTGTCAAAGGTTCCATGGTTCAATCAGTAAGGATTTTTCTTTTTTGTTTCTGAAATATTCATCAAAGAAATTTTCCTTTGAAGAAAGTTGACTAATGATGTTACTTATTTCACAACTATAATTTTAATTTTCCATGACAGGCAGAGGAGCCTCAAGCAATCACATATCTTCTCCCTACTTCTCAAACTTAATTTTCCTCGCTGTGATGTTGGAAGGTATGATTTAATGGTAGACTTGCAAAATCAGAATAAAGACAATGCTCATTTTTTATTAGAGTAAATCACCACAATTATTTCCCATTTCTACACCAAAAGTTCCACCAAGATTAACAAATTAATCCTTGAACATAACAAACTTTTCCATTATTATATTGACATTGATTTTTTTCCATATCGTATAGACTAGAAGTAGATGACTACAGTAAGCTTTTGCACAGTAACTGTGTTTCATGTGCAAATACTGTTAAAATACATCATAATCATAGTGTTATCCCAGTCTGCACACACAACCTCATATTATTTCTAAATGTAAGTAAACTTGAATTCACTTTAAAATGCGTTCATTATTGATTTCACAACCAAGTGCTCTCTGCAAAATTTATATTTATTAAAGATCTGTAAAATGCCGTAATCGCTTACATAAACTTTAATGTAAAAATTATTTACTAGCCAGTTGTTTAAAGATCTCTTTGGAGTATGCAAAAATGCATTTTGATAGTAGCATTTAGTAAGAAAATATTGTTAGTCGTTGAGTAAGACAATATTGTTAGTTGGCTTTTGTCATTATGACAAAGAATTGATATAATCAATTTATGAAGATAAAAGGTTTATTGCGACCCAGTTTTGTTCATTCCAGTCTATAATCAGTTGACCCTGTTACTTAACAATACATCATGGCAGGAACACATGAGAGAATAAAATCACCTACTCTTTGATCCAGGGAGTAGAAAGATAGTGCTTTAAAGACACTGGTCCAACAACCTAAAATCCTCCCGCTAGGCTCCACCTTAAAGGTTCCATGACCTCCCAATAATGTTATCCTTGGGACCAAGGTTTTAACAGTCAGCCTTTGGAGGACACTCAAAATCCAAACTATAGCAAATATACACAGTTTAAAATTTGGAAACCTCTTTTAAAATTATACTTAATTCAACCAAATCTCTAACCTCAAAAGTCACCAGCTATTCTTTAATTTTTGTAATATTACAGCTAACAATGTGCTTTTAGGAAGCAAAGACATTTCTCCATGTAGTTAGGAAAAAAACTGTGATGTTGAGTAATATAGTCATAGTTTATAAAAATAATTAAATAGGACCGAGGAAGGCAAAATAAAAAGTAAAAGTTACATTTTCGTAATATCTAATCTTATTTTTTTTTTTTTTTGCTATTCTAGGGATGGAAGCCAGGGGCATTTGATCCCCCAAGCTACATCTCCTGCCCTATTTTTATTTTTTATTTTGAAACAGGGTCTCAGTAAGTTGCGGAGGTCCTCATTAAGTAGCTGAGGCTGTCTGCTAACCATGATCCTCTGGTCTCAGCCTCCCGAGTGCTGGGATTACAAGCATGCACCACCAACGCCCGGCCATAATATCTACTCTTGGCTGCCTAAAAGTTATTATATATGTATTTTTGTTTATGCTTATTTGTCTTTCTGTTTTGTTTTGTTTTGTACTGGGGCTAAACCCAAAGGCATTCTACCTCTGAGATAGACTATTTTAAAATTTTATTTTGCAACAAGGTCCTTCTAAGTTACTAAGGGTCTCACTAAGTTGCTGAGGTTGCCTTCAACCTGGGATCTTCCTGTCTTTGCTTCCCAAGTACAAGGATTACAGGCATGCACCACTATTCATAGCTAGAAAATATTTATTAATAATCAGGAAGTTGACTTTAGGAAATGATTCCCATTTCTTTATTCAGTAATCTCAAATTTTATTAGTTCTAATATTTTTATTTATGTGAAGTGTTTTATAGTTATGTCTTAATCCGTCAGTAATTATATTCATGTTCTTCTAAACATACCAATGATATGTTTAGTCCTACAATTTTTCTAATTCCCCTATCACTTCATTTTCATCTATGTAAAATATTATTTCAACCTTTATATTTTAATTATTTTCAATGAAAAATGTTGAATGTTTACAACATTTGCATTTAATTATTAACAACAATATTCGGGGTTTTTTTGGTAAGTTCCTTCTGAAGGGAAAACTAATGAACATTTCCCCAATTATGATTAGCTCTGTAGAAAAGAAGCCACAATAGTGGAAAAGCTTAGGTAGCTAAAATTTGCTAACTCTCCTGATCTGGGGGAATGGTCCAGAAATTCTTATCTTTTTATTTTTCAGTTGGTCATAAGTATAAAATAGTTTGTTTTAATATATATAATTAAACCATTATTTAAAGTGAAATTTTACTTTTATAAATTTTTCAATTACTCTGCAAAGTTTCTTTTTGACTTAAACTATGCCATCATATAATTAACAGTATCCTGTTTCTTTCTAGAAATGTTACCTACAGGAATATATTTCCTCCCTCGTGGTTCCATGACCTTCTTTTCCTAATTTCAGTTGATTGCTTCTATGCTAATCTTGCTCCTCAACTGTAAACCTGAAGTTCTTTTTTTTCTTTACTCAAATAAAATCTCTGGGTTTATATCTAATACCAGTATTAGTTTGGATCTCTTTATTGTTTTGAGTGAATGTATCAGTGGATATTTTTCAAAAGAAAAGTTTGAAAAATAAATTAATCTCTGGGTAATACAACAGTATGTATTTTGCTTAGTTCGATTTAGCTGGGAATTATGTATTTATAATCATGTGTCTTTGGGAATTGAAAGGTATTCATCTTTTGGCCATTAGTATTGTGAATTTTCACAGTTTGAGTTCCAATAAAATTCCAAATTTTTATAAGTATTCTGTTCTTACATTTTGAAACATAATATCATCTTGTCTATTACTTCTCACATTCAAGTTTCAATTTAGTAATCTTTCTTATGCGTTCAAAACATTCACTATTATATTTTGTAGTAAAGTCCAGCCTTAAAAGAAAATATGGCCAAATTACAATTTTTTAAAGTCTGTCTTATTTTAGCAAAGATGTTTCCTTAATTCACCTCTGCACAAAAATCCAAGGAGGGTAAAATAATTATGCTTGAAATATTATGTAAAGGTGATGTACTCTGGGATTTCAGCACAAGTTCTGTTTACCTATTTTAATGCAAATTTTATGTAAACAAATGCATCTTCTACCAAATTTCTTGGTATAATTGATCAATGATCTTAAATTCCTTGTGGTCAAAGTCTTTGAAAATGACATCAAGATAATTTCATGCCCTCCACAATCTTACTTCTCACCTTGTTTATATTCTTTATTTTATTGTACTTTAATTAGCTTCAAGTTTGAACTTTAAATTTATGCTTTTAAGATGTCTGAAAAACAAAAAAAAACCTAAAATCTAAAAATATTTGCTTATAAAAATGGAGGAATTGAATTCTGTTTAATTTATCTGTGCCCATCTGTGACAGGGTGTGAGAGTACAACACAGATATTCCAACTGTTTTCCTAATTATGTGAGTGACATTAATTTGCCACTGAAACTTTATACTTTCCTTATTCCTTCTCTATGTCAAGTTTCAAGTTCTCTCTCTTTTCTTCCTCCTCCCTCCTCCTCCTCCCTCCTCCTCCTCCTCCTCCTCCTCCTCTTCTTCTTCTTCTTCTTCTTCTTCTTCTTCTTCTTCTTCTTCTTCTTCTTCTTCTTCAAGCAGGAAGGCATATGAAGCCCAGATCCAGGAAACCAAAATAGCTCAAGGACCACTTTCAGTTTTTTCTGATGCTCAGATCAGAAAGACATTTCTCTGGGGATATATCCTGAGAAAAAGAATGTGTAGCATAAAAGCAACTAATGTCTTAGGGTTGTTTCTTATTCTATCTTTATTTATGCTTGTGGCATCTTGCCATAAAGCAATTCGGTAATTGCTATTGTGTTAGGAGGTGCTAAAAGAAGGTAGTGTTGGTTGATGGTCCACTTAGAGTATAGATTAATTTATGGGTATCTATTAGAGCATTTAGAAATATGAGTGCAAACTGCTTAACATTCAGAAACTTTCCCATATATATTGTGTCTTTCCACTCAGCTCTTCGTAGATATTAAGCGGTACTGGCTGAGGTTTTATTCTCACAAGTAATTGGATTGTTCCCATTCCATGTGGATACTTCAATATAGAGTGACATTCTGGACAATGCCTGGGAGGAAGAATAAAAGATTGTGAAAGCGGCGGTTCTGAAGGGGGAAATGAGCCTCAGAGAAAAAGCCAAACCGACACAGCAGAGGGATTGCTCTATCTAATACCAAAGAGAACTATTTATTTCTCACTCCTAATATTTGCAGAAGTAAGGCATCCATTATTAATGTTAAATATATGTCCAGATCACAACGAGAAAAAAACATTTCCCCTAAATATTCCAAATGTATTCTTTTTTAAAATTTATTGGTGCACTGTATTCATACATCATAATGGGATAAAAATAATACTTTTGTAGACATACATGTACACATCGCCCAGTTAGCCCCTACCCAATCCCCACCTCGTCCCCTCCCCATCCCTCCTTCCTATGCTTGGCTTAGTGGTTGACATTTAGTATTATAGCAATTTATCCAATATTAACATTGATAATCTCACATAACAGTTTCATTTGTCTGATACCAAGCTTTTGATGACTTAAGGATAACATTTCAATATTTCTTTTTGCTTTCTTTCTTACCAGAGAATATTTC
>NC_137806.1:31331684-31401562 GCF_963383645.1 Muscardinus avellanarius
AGGATGTTTTCATGTTCTTCAATGAATCTGTGCTCATCCCAAGATCACCATGATCTACCATATCATCACTAAGGAATTTTATCTTTTATGTTCAGGGCTACACTACTCCTAGAATTTCCATTTGTTGCCGGGCGTGGTGGCGCATGCTTGTAATCCCCGCGCTTGGGAGGCAGAGACAGGAGGATCGCGCAGGTTCGAAGCCAGCCCCACGCGCTGGCTTAGGAGACCCTGTTTCCAAATAAAAATGTAAAAATACATCTGGGAGTATAGCCTGGAGGTAGAAGGGCTTCCAGGAACCCCAGTACCACCAAAAAAAAAAAAAAAAAAAGAATTGCCATTTGTCTTTGTGAGATAGTGTTAAGGTGTTTCCCTTTATAACTGACAAATAAGTCCAACATAACTTATTGTACAACTGTTCTTTCCCTCACTGTCGGCCAGCACTACCTTAGTATGCTCAAAGACCACACGTATTTAAATGTTTCACCAATTTATTAGTTTGCACCCGTTGATTTGTTTGTTCATTCACCGGAAGCAATTCGTTTTACATTTTATGAAATTATAGCAAGCCTTGATACTTAATGGCATGCAGTTGGCAACTTTTTACCTTTAAAAAGATTATAAGTCAGCTTCTAATTTCAACAAAACAGATCGTTGGGCTCTTTACTGGGACTACAATGAATATACAAATGCATTTCAAGATATAAAATGCTTACAGTATTATTATTCAAGCCTTGGAAGTGATATAGTCTTTCATTTCTTAAGGTCACCTTTAATTTGTCAACAAAATGAGAGGTTTGGGACTTAATTTGAGTAGATGTACTCCTAAATTCAGTAGCTATATTTAATGGGTTTTGGTAGCATTGCGGTAATTTCTTTTCAAATTATAGTTTCTAACTAACTATTTGTGACTAAAGTGTCCTTGTTCTATCCAATCTTTTGTAGTCTACCAAGAGAAAGACCCTATCCCAGAATAAACTAGTTGCCATTTATGACCTAGCCTCAAGAGTTGCACCATATCTTCTCCTCTGAGTGCTACGAGTCAAAGCATCTACACAGGGCCATGAGCTTCAGAAAGAGGAATCAGGTCTTAGCTTCCGATGAAGTAGGGTTGGGATATACTGTGGTACAGCCATCTCAGAATATCATATTCTGCAATATCTGGGCAATCATCACTGTTTAAAAACAAAAATTGGAGTTGGGCATGGTGAGGCAAGAATAAATAATTTAATTAAACAAATAAATAATTTAATTTAAAATGACAAAAGACCAAAAACGCTGAGTAGGTATTTCTTAAAAGAAGACATACAAATGACCACCAACTATATACAATAAAAAAAACTCAGTAACACTAAACATCAGAAAAATTAGATGAATGCAAATCAAAGCCACAAAGACATATCATCTTACATCAGATAGAATGGATTTTATCACAAAGACACACACACACACACACACACACACACACACACACACACACAGAAAAAAAGGCTAGAGAGAATACACAGAAATGGGAACAGTGAAATATGGTGGAATGAATGTAATTAATATAGCCACAAGGGAAAATAATGTAGAGTTACATAAAAAAACAAAGCAAAAATGAAAAAAAATTGAACTTCAATACTATCCAGCAATCCAACCACTGAGTATCTACTCAAAGGAAGTGAAATTATTACATCAGAGAAAAACCTGCATGCCTGCTTACTGTAGCGATATTTACAACAGTTAACTTTTGAAATCAACTGAAATGCCTGACAATAAATGAATTAAAATGTGGTGTCTACATACAAAATGGAATATAACTCAGTCACAAAAGAACAAAACCCTGGCATTTGCAGCAAGGATGGAAGGGAAGGGCACTATATTAAGTGAAACAAGCCAAGAACATAAAAACAACTAACAGGTTCTCATTGTTTTTGTGGAAGTTTAAAGCATTGAGCAACATCGGGTAAAGTTGCACACATCTGTAATTCTAGTACTTAGGAGACAAAGACCTGAGAATTGCAGGTTTGAGATCAGCCTCAGCAATGTTGGGAGACTCTTAGCAATCAAAAACAATAGCACTAAGGCTGGGCGTGGTGGCGCACGCTTGTAATCCCCGCGCTTGGGAGGCTGAGACAGGAGGATCACGCAGGTTCAAAGCCAGCCTCGGCTACTTAGTGAGGATCTCAGCAACTTAGTGAGACCCTGTTTCAAAATAAAGTATAAAATAGGTCTGGAAGTATAGCCTGGAGGTAGAAAGCCTCTGGGTTCCACCCCTAGTACCACCAAAAAATAAAAAATAAAAAACAATAGCACTAAAGATCTAAAAGATATAAAAGGGCTGGGGGTGTAGTTTGGAGGTAGAATGTTGCTGGGTTCAGTCCCCAGTACCAAACACATCACCATCACCACCACCACCGACAACAAAAAAAAAGACAAAAAATAAAAAGACAACATATTGAGCCAATAGGAGTAAAAGTAGGATGGGGAGAACAGTAGCAGCTAGGAAGGTAGATAATGGTTTGGATAGAGAGAGGATGAACAATGGGAACGAAAATATAGAAGGAGAGGTGGTACACACTTGTAGTCCCAGGACTTGGGAGGCTCACACAGGAGGATCGTAGATTTGATACCAGCCTCAGCTACTAGGCCCTTCGCAACTTAGTGAGCCCTGTTTCAAAATAAAGAATAAGCAGGGCGTGGTGACGCACGCTTGTAATCCCAGCATTTGGGAGGCTGAGACCAGAGGATTGCGGTTCGTGAACAGCCTCAGCTACTTAGTGAGGCCCTCTGCAACTCAGTGAGACCCTGTTTCAAAATAAAAAGAATAAAAAACAGAGCAGGGGGTGTAGCTCGGAGGTCGAATACCCCCGCGTTCCATCCACAGACTCGCAATAAATAAATAAATAAATGAATGAATAAATAAATAAATATAAAAATAGAGCTGGAGACTTCCGGGAAGATGGCGACCGAGAAAAGCGGGGCTTAAGAGCCCCGCTAACAACAAATATCCATTACCACAAAATCAGCGCCTTTCAAAGCCAGAAAACAACATCACCAGAGAAACATAAAAATCACCAGGCTCCAGAGAGAAAGCGGACTGAGAACAGAGCCACAGAGGAGATCCTCACGCCCGAGGACGCGGCAGATGCGGCAGCAGCGCCATACTGCCAGCGAATTCACGGGACGGCCACAGCAAGCCGAGGGGAGCCGCTGCGGAACAGCCAGGCGGGATTTCTCGGTGCAGAGGACATCTAAAGCTCCCAGTGTCTGAGCTCAGCACACGCTGCAGGGATTCAGAGTGGAAATCAAAACCAAGAAAAAAAAACGCCAGCCCAACAGCCGAGGGCGTAGCAGCGGCGCCATATTGCCACCGGCAGCAGCAGCACCGAATTCACTACAGCTACATCTGCGTACTCAAGAACAGTGAGTCAAATTGCGGGCCACAGCGGAGAAATCCCAGTACTGTACTCACTGGGACTTGACCCAGTGGAAGAGGGGCAGTGGCAGTGATATCACACCATAGGAGAACGTGCAACCTGGCACCCCCCACGGTCTAAAGCAGCCTCTATCGACTCTCTGGGTCTGAGACTCTGTGATACAACCCAGTAAAGGAGTAGTGGGGTTCGAGATACTACTGACTCGAGATCCAGAACACCTTAAGTGAAGTCATAGTGACCCAAGGGAAGAACCCAGAGAAGGCACAAACATCCGAAATCATGGGAAAGAGGAATAATACTGGAGCAATGAATGCTCACAACCCCACAACATCTGATCCCGATAAAACAGAAAATCAGAGATTTCTAGAAGATCAAATCAGGAAAATAACTGTAGAAATAATAGAGGTGCTTCGAAAAGAACTCAGAGAGAGCCAAAAACAGATAAAGGATGCAATTAATGAAGTAAAGGCCTCAATTCAAAGCACAAACAACCGATTAGAACACATGGAGAACAGAATCTCGCTCTTAGAAGATGATCATTCCAAAAATGAACGCATAGTTTCTAATCTAGGAAAAAATATCCGACAGCAGGAATCTGATATTGAAGAAATATGGGCCCATTTTAAGAGAGCTAACCTAAGAATAATTGGAATAGAGGAGGGAAAAGAAAGTGAAACTAAAGGGATCAACAATCTCTTCAAGGAAGTAATAGCAGAAAATTTTCCAGACATAGAGCAAGAGGTCGATACGCAGGTCCAGGAAACTTATAGAACTCCCTTTAGACAGGATCGGAGAAGAGGATCCCCACGCCACATAATTGTCAAAATGACCAATGTGGAAGCCAAGCAGAGAATCTTAAAGGCAACAAAAGCAAAGGGCCAAGTGACATTCAGAGGCAAACCAATTAGAATCACTCCAGACTTCCCAAACCAAGTCATGAGAGCCAGAAGGGCTTGGAGTAACATATTCCCAATTTTGAAAGAAAACAACTTCCAGCCAAAAATTTCCTACCCAGCAAAACTTTCTATCAAATTAGATAGAGAAATAAGAAGCTTCCATGACAAACAGAAACTGAAGGAATTTATGTCTTCAAAACCAGCACTAGAGAAAATACTCAAAGAGATTAACTACAAAGAAGAAATAGGTAACAAACATCAGAACTAGAGAAACAAGATTTTCCATCCAACAGACAACTAAGATTGGTTATCTGTGGAGATTCATTATTTATGTTAGTCTGTTACCTATCTCTAAAGGGTATTGTTTGCCTTTATTGTTTGTTAATTTTTAGGATTTCTAGTTGGAATATTAATATACCTTCAGATATAGCATTTGGAAATATTTTATCCCATTCTATTAGTAACTGTTAACTCTGTTTACATTGTCTTTGGATATACAATATGTTTTTTATTTTTTAGGGAGTTTGTATACTCTTCTGTTGCCTGTGCCATTGAAATCATAACCAAGAAATCACTGCCAATTTCAATGTTGTGAGGTTTTATGACCCAGATTTTCTCCTAAAAGTTTATAGTCTTAAGAATTATATTTAGGTCTTTTATCTATTTTGAGTTAATATTTGTATATGGGATTAGGTAAGGGTCCAATTTTATTCTTTTCCATGTAATTATTATGTTTCAACAATATTTAGTTAAAAGATTATTATTTCTACCACCAAATGTTCGTGGAAACCTTGTCAAAAATAACTTGACAATATAGGGAAGAATTTAGCTCTAGGCTTTTATTTAACTCCAATGGTTTATATATCTGCCTTTAGAATAGTACTACACTGTTTCAATTATTGTAGCTTTATATGGTTTGAAATCAGAAAATATATATCTTCTAGCTTTGTTCTTTTTCACGATCGATGTGGGTACCTAGAGTCCATATTCCATATTAGGATAGATTTTTTTTCTGAAAAATAAATATATAAATATATGATAGTTTCACCTAAAAAATAGAAAAAAATAGATTCTCTGGTAAGAAAGAAAGCAAAAAGAAATATTGAAATGTTATCTTTAAGTCATCAAAAGCTTGGTATCAGACAAATGAAACTGTTATGTGAGATTATCATTTTTAATTTTGGATAAATTGCTATAATACTAGATGTCAACTACTAAGCCAAGCATGGGAGGGAGGGATAGGGAGAGAATGGGGTGGGGATCGGGTGGGGGCTGACTGGGCAATGTGTGCATGTATGTCTACAAAAGTATGTATCCCACTATGATGTATGAATACAGTGCACCAATTAAAAATAAATATGAAAAAAATGCTTAGAAAACAAAACAAAACAAAAAAAATAGAGCTGGAGATGTAGCTCAGAGGTTAAAATGCCCCTGGGTTCAATCCCCAGTACTGCAAAAATAGATAAATAAGTAAAAATTAAAATGAAATAAAACTGTCTTGGACCGTCAAGTAACTATAGTCTAACAACAATTAAATACACATTTCAGCTGGGCGTGGTGGCGCACGTTTTTAATCCCAGCATTTGGGAGGCTGAGACCGGAGGATCACGGTTCGTGAACAGCCTCAGCTACTCAGTGAGGCCTTCTACAACTCAGTGAGACCCAGTTTCAAAATAAAGAATAAAAAATTGGGCATGGGGTGTAGCTCGGAGGTCAAATGCTCCTGGGTTCCACCCCCAGACCCACAATAAATAAATAAATAAATACACAATTCAAAATAACTAGAAAGAAGTATTTGAAGGCTCCCAACAGTTATAAATTATCTTCTTGAGGAAACACTAATTACCCTGATTTGGTCATTATGCATGCATACAGGTATGTCATTATAATGCTCTACCACATACATAACTACAGATATTATATGTCAACAAAAATAAAGATAAAAACAGGATATTTTCTAGTATTATAAAAATTCTCTGTTGCCCATCTCGTATATGATTCCATACACGGCAATAAATTTTGACTTACCGACTCATGATATATCATTTTGAAACAGAAATAAAAGCTCACCTTTCTCATCTTAAATTTTAGGGCCATTTCAAGGATAAGCAACTGTAAGAGATATGAGGGCCGAGATTCCCTTTGGCCTCAGGGAGATTAGAATTTATCAAAATACATATATCTTTTAGATGATTTATTCACACACTGTCTCGGAATATTCCCTGCTGTCTGAAGAAAATATTTCTCTTGCTGACAAGTAAAAGGAGCGCAGCTCTAATAAACTTTGGTGAGCGCCTCCAAACGGGTCCTCTAGATTGATTTATACCCTGTCACATGGACATTAGCACAGCTAGAGGTTCTTATTCATGGAGCAGTTTTCAGGTAAAAACTTCTACCCTCGGCAACTAGCAGAGTTTGCGGAATGCTGGCAAGCTTGTGTGTCAGTCTCGCTTAAATTGCAGAAACTCTCAGATTATTCTACTAACACTGATAGAAATAATAAGAAGTGAGAACAAAGTTTTCAGGAATCAAGGTCAAGGGAATATACGCTCTTGCCTTCCACCTTTCCTCTTTCTCTTCCTTCTATTCATCTATTGATGAACATTTTACTTGATTCTATATCTTGGCTATTATAAATTTTCCTGCAATAATCAGGCATGTAGGTTATTTTTTGGTATAATAATTTTACTTCCTTTAGATACATACCCAGTGGTGGGATTTATGGATGGTATGATGATAGTTCATTTATTTATTTTTCATTTTCACTTTGATTTTTTTTGGTAATTCTACACTATTTCTACACTATTTTCTCTAGTGATGGTATTAATTTACATTCATTCCGACCATAGTGTTCCCATTTCTGTGCATCTTCTTCAGAATTTTTATGTGTGTGTGTGTGTGTGTGTGTGTGTGTGTGTGTGTGTGAGAGAGAGAGAGAGAGAGAGAGAGAGAGAGAGAGAGAGAGAATAGCCTTTCGATTTGAGGTAAGATGATATCTCTGTGACTTTGATTTACATTTGGGCTGGAGGTGTAGCTTATAGGTACAATGCTCCTAGGTTCATTCCTCAGTAAAACACACACACACACACACACACACACACACACACACACACACCCCTCACAGTATTCTTGACTGACACATAATATTTGTACATATTTATGAAGTTCCATCTGATCTTTTGACTCCTGTGTATATCTGTGAAGATTCTTCTCCGGGACTCAGGAGGGAGAGATCTGAAGTGAGGACACGGACAATTGCTTCTGGTGCAAATGACAACTTTATTCTCTAGGACTAAGTTTTTACCCTCTTTTACAACTATGCTAAAATCGTGACTTCATGAGAAAGAAAACATTAAAGCACAGTGGGGAGTGATTGATGTAGAACCTACATCATATGCTTACAAAATACAATTATTAAAGGGAAATTGCAGGAAAAGGCAGGAACAAAGCGACCTGGTTAAAGATTATTAAAAATGTGATTAAGGTCAGTTCTCGCTCTCACCGGTGGGTCAGGGCCATGAAATTCCAGGAGTCACCCAGAGTCTTGGAGAGTTTGGCCTTTCGTCAAACCACCTTAACTCTCTTGCAAGCTTTCGTTCCTCAGGCTTCGTCCATGTCCTCCATCATGTATTGAGTAGTGGCTACTCAGGGGAGGAAACTTATCACCTACCCCCTATAACCTATTATCACCTTTCAATTCAATAACCTTCAACTTAAACTGATATCCTCTCTATGGTAGTTTCATTCAAATTCCTCTCGTCTTAACTATTTTGAGATATATAGTACACTGTTATTAATTATATTTATTCTGCTGGGCCATAGAACACTAGAACTGATTTCCTATATCAATGTGTGTGTGAGTGTGTGTGTGTGTGTGTGTGTGTGTTTATGGGAACTGAATCTAGCTCTGAGCTATATCCCTAGACCTATTTTATTTTTGAAATAGAGACTCAATAAGTTGCTGAAGGCTACTCTAAGTTGCTGAGGCTGGCCTCAAACCTGCAATCCTCCTGTCCCAGCTTCCCAAGTACTGGGATTATAGGCATGTACTGCCTTAATTAGTTCTTTTTTTTTTTTTTTTTTTTTTGGTGTTACTGGGGTTCAACATTTGGGCTACACTCCCAGACCTATTTTACACTTTTTCTATTTGGAAACAGGGTCTCTTTTTTTAAATTTATTTTTATTGGTGCATTGTAATCATATGTCACATTGGAATACAAGACTTGAGAGGATATACAAGCACACTTCATCCAATTAGCCCTCATCCAGTCCCCATCCCATTCCCTCCCCCTCCCTCAATCCCATGCTTGTTTGGTGATTAACTTTGATACATTTGTTTATGTACCTCCTGCTTTTAAAACAGGCTCCATCCTCCCCTATTCCATACCCTCTGATTGGTCACCTTAATTGTTTCACTATAGGGCCCTTTCTATAGCTCAACCAATTCCTGTTGCCTCTTTCCTCCTAGTTTATGCTGAATAGGGGAAGCATCTAATTTTAATTTTCTGAGATATTTCTCTGTGCATGCCGCATTGCAAGTACCGATCCCACTCTTGATAGCCCCAGTAGTGGCCTGGCTACCCGGTGGACTGATCCAGACCTCGCTGGCTCAAGCAGCGGCCTTGCTTCATGGGAGGCCCTGATTCTGGTCTCGCTGGCCCCGACACCGGCCTAACCCCTCAGCTGGCTCCGATCCTGGCCTAGGAGGCCCCAGCACCGGCCTTCCTCATGGCAGGCTCCGATGCTAGCCGATGGCCCCGGCATTGGCCTAACCCCTCGGAAGGCTCCGATCCAGACCTCGGAGGCCTCAGTAGCGGCCTTGCTTCACAGAAGGCTCCGATGCCGGCAGCTGGCCCCAGCACCAGCCTAACTCCTTGGCAGGCTCCGATCCCGGCCTCCGAGACCACGGCACCGGCCTTGCCTCGTGGCAGGCTCCAATGCAGGCCCTGGTCCCGGCATCGGCCTAACCCGTCGGCAGGCTCCGATCCCAGCCTCGGAGGCCCCAGCTCCGGCCTTGTCTCACGGCAGGCTCTGATTCTGGCCTTGCTAGCTGCAGCACCGGCCTAACCCCTTGGCAGGCTCCAATCCCAGCCTCAGAGGCCTCAATAGTGGCCTTGCCTCAGGGAAGGCTCCGAGGCCGGCCACTGGCCCTGGCACCAGCCTAACCCCTCATCAGGCTCTGATCCCGGCCTCTAAGGCCCCGGCACCAGCCTTGCCTCATGGGAGGCTCCAATTCCGGCCTCACTGGCCCCAGCAACTGGCCTAAGCCCTCGGCATGCTCCGATCTCAGCCTCGGAGGCCCCAGTAGTGGCCTTGCCTTATGGCAGGCCCCGATGTCGGCCACAGGCCCCGGAACTGGCCTAACCCCTCAGCAGGCTCCAATTCCGACCTCGGAGAACCCAGTACCGGCCTTGCCTCATGGCAGGCTCCAATCCCGGCCTTGTTGGCCCCGGCACCAGCCTAACCTCTCAGCAGGCTCTGATCCCGGCCTCGAAGGCCCCAGCACTGGCCTTGCCTCACGGCATGATCCGATCCTGGCTTCACTGGCCCCAGCACCAGCCTAACCACTTGGCAGGCTCCGATCCCAGCCTCGGAGGCCCCAGCACCGGCCTTGTCTCACGGCAGGCTAGGATGCCGGCCTCGCTAGCTGCAGCACCGGCCTAATCCCTTGGCAGGCTCCAATCCCAGCCTCAGACGCCTCAATAGTGGCCTTGCCTCAGGGAAGGCTCCGAGGCCGGCCACTGGCCCTGGCACCAGCCTAACCCCTCATCAGGCTCTGATCCCGGCCTTGGAGTCTCCAGCACCAGCCTTGCCTCATGACAAGCTCCAATATCGGCCTCGCTAGCTTCAGCACCACCCTAACCCCTCGACAGGCTCCGATCCCGGCCTCGGAGGCCTCAATAGCGGCCTTGCCTCACAGAAGGCTCTGATGCCGGCCGCTGGCCCCAGCACTGGCCTAACCCCTCAGCAGGTTCTGATCCTTTCCTCGAAGGATCCAGCACTGACCTTGCCTCATGGCAGGCTCCAATTCTGGCCTCGCTGGCCCAGCACCGGCCTAACCCCTTGACAGGCTCCAATCCCAGCCTCGGAGGCCTCAATAGCGGCCTTGCCTCACGGAAGGCTCCGATCCTGGCTGCTGGCCCGGCACTGGCCTAACCCCTCAGCAGGCTCTGATCCTGGTCTCGGAGGCCCCAGCACTGGCCTTGCCTCATGGCAGGCTCCGATCCCGGCCTCGCTGGCCCCAGCACTGGCCTAACCCCTCAGCAGGCTCCAATCCCAGCCTCAGAGGCCCCAGCACCGGCCTTGCCTCACGGCAGGCTCCAATGCAGGCCCTGGTCCCGGCATCAGCCTAACCCGTCGGCAGGCTCCAATCCTGGCCTCGGAGGCCCCAGCACCGGCCTTGCCTCACGGAAGGCTCCAGTGCTGGCTGTTGGCCCTGGCACCGGCCTAACCCCTTGGCAGACTCCAATCCCAGCCTCGGAGGCCCCAGCACCGGCCTTGCCTCATGGTAAGCTCAAATCCCGGCCTTGCTGGCCCCAGCACCGGCCTAACCCCTTGGCAGCCTACGGTCCCGGCCTCTAAGGCCCCGGCACCAGCCTTGCCTCATGGGAGGCTCCAATTCTGGCCTCACTGGCCCCAGCAACCGGCCTAAGCCCTCGGCATGCTCCGATCTCAGCCTCGGAGGCCCCAGTAGCGGCCTTGCCTCATGGCAGGCCCCGATGTCGGCCACAGGCCCCGGAACTGGCCTAACCCCTCAGGAGGCTCCAATTCCGACCTCGCAGAACCCAGTACCGGCCTTGCCTCATGGCAGGCTCCAATCCCGGCCTTGTTGGCCCCGGCACCAGCCTAACCTCTCAGCAGGCTCCGATCCCGGCCTTGAAGGCCCCAGCACTGGCCTTGCCTCACGGCATGATCCGATCCCGGCTTCACTGGCCCCAGCACCAGCCTAACCACTTGGCAGGCTCTGATCCCGGCCTTGGAGGCTCCAGCACCGGCCTTGCCTCACAACAGGCTCCAATCCCAGCTTTGCTGTGTCCGTCGCCAGCCTCACCCCTTGGCAGGCTCTAATCCAAGCACCCTCTTCGCCCAACCAATTTTCCCACATTCTCGAGGGTGTGTGGTGGTAGCATTCTGCCTCTGGGGTCATTACTTCAAAGGTTCCAGGTGTAATGCATCAGATCTCTGCCTCCGCTTAGTACTGGCCACTGCCATTGCCACTGCCTCCACTATTTCAAATCTTTCCCAAGCTCTTTTTCCACTCTGAATGTTGTCTAGTCTTCCTAAGCATGCACGACGGTAGCATTCAACCTTTGGTGTAATTTCTCAAAAAAAAAAATAATAATCATAAGGTTGGTAGGCTCCGATTTCCGCTTCTTCTGAATACGAGTGTCCACTGCCAATGTGGAGACTGCTTTCAGCACCACCTTTCTCCTTGGTCTCCGCTAAAGTCTCTCTCCTTACAGGTGATGTCCAAGATTCTTAACAATGTAGAGAAGAAGTCCTCCTTAGCGGGGAATTTTTCTAATAATTCCAGTTCATTTGGATAAGTTTTGTCTGCATCTCCAGTATCCTGGCATCTGCCACGGCCTCCTTGACCCTTCTCTGATATTTTCCTTTTTTCTTTTTATTTTCCTTTTTTACAGGGTCCTTCATGGTGGAAAGGGGGTCGCCTATGGGTGCCCCACCAGCGCCTGCCCACCAGTCCAGGGTCGGGGCCAGAGGCCTGGACCACAGGGTCCTTCCGGGTGAAGAGGGGGTTGCCGACGGGTGCCCTGCCAGAGCCTGCCCATCCACCCAGGGTCAGGGCCAGAGCTGGAAACAGGGTCTCTTAAAGCCAGTGTGGCTGGCTTCGAAACTGCACAATCCTCCTGTCTGTCTTCCAAGCACGGGGATGACAAACGTGTGCCCCCACACCCGGCTACAGGTTCTCCTTTTAAAGAAATACTCTGCTGTCCTTATTTTCTGTAAAGCAGTTACCACATTATTTCGCCTGACTTCCTCCTATCAAATATTACCAACATTGTAGCCAAATCATCTCCCTTCTCCCCTTTGTACTCCTCAGCCTTGGAAACCACTATTCTACTGTCCACTTCTGTGAGATCAGGAGTTAAATCCCAATTAAGAGGGAGATCGCATAGTATTTTTCCTTTTTATGCCTGATTTGCTTTATTCAACATAATGGCCTCTATGCCTATTTATTTGCAAATAACTAAATTTCATGCATTTTTATGGCTGAATAAAATGTCATATATGTACATATATGTGTGTGTATGTGTGTGTGTAGTGTGTATTAGCTTTTTTTTTTGGCACTGGGGATGAAACCCAGGGGCATTCTATCTCCAAACTACACCCATAGTCCTATATTTTAGTCTTTTTTTTTATTGTTTTGAAACAGGGTCTCACTGAGTTGCGAAGGACCTAAGTAGCTGAGGCTGTTCGTGAAACTGTGATCTTCCAGTTTCTGCCTCCCAAATGCTGGGAATACAAGCCTGTGCCACCATGGCTGGCTTGTATCATTGTATCACAGTTTCTTTAACGCATACAGAAAAGAACATACAGAATAGAAGAGTAATATATATATATATATATATATATATATATATATATAATATAGAAAGATTTTATATAGAGAGAATATATAGAGAGAGATTTTATATATATATAGAATATATATAATATCTCTCTCTCTCTCTCTCTCTCTCTCTCTCTCTCTCTCTCTCTCTCTCTCTCTCGGTATTCTCATCCAGAATATATAAGAAACTTAAACAAGTGCATAGCAAAAAATTATTTAAAACAATCTCGTTTGCTATTTTTTTCTTTATTTTGGTCCTGGGTATTGAACTCAAGGCATTCTACCTCTGAGCTATACTCTGGCTCTTTTTGTTTTAGTTTTGGAACATGGTCTTGCTAAACCGCAGAGGCCAGCCTTGAACTTGCCCTTCTTTTGTCAAAGCCTCCCAAGTACTTGTATAACCTTAGACAGTTTTTTAAAAAAAATCCTGCTGCAATTATTTTCTGTAAAATAGCTATCACATTTTAAGTTAGTATTATAATAAAAAACCCGTGTCTTTCAGGTTACTTCCAGAAAGTTCTCTATTAAGTTCTTATGGGTTATTTCATTTGATTTTATTCTAAGATATAAAAATTGTTATGCAAATGCAAAAGATAAAGACTCTAATGCCCAAGTCAGTGAAATAAAGTTCAGGTAGCTAGCAGGAGGAGCCGATTAATTCAAATCTAGTGTTCTGTTCACTGAGCTGTTGCACTTCGCATATGAATTTTCATAGATTATTAAATAATGTGTATTTTTTTCTTTGATGTACAGATATCTTCCTTTTTAGTACTAGAAATTCTATTTTGGTCCTTTCTTTGGATTCCAATTGTCTTGTTAAATTTGACATCTGTCTTAATTTTTTTCTCCTTTCTCTCTCTTTTTTTATTCATGTTTAACTAAAATTCTGGCCATCTGAATTTATTTTCTGGCTCCTTTGTAGCTTTGCTTGAGTTTTCTGTGGTCTTGCCTCTTGGTGTAACTGATTTTTACTGTGTATTGGACGTAATGTTTTCTCGTAGCATAGAGTAATTTACTTCTGTCTGCTTAGTAAGTCAAATCACCTTATCACCTTAAGTTTATCACCTTAATCTGGGCAGGGTGAAGGAAGTCAAGGCTGAATTCAAATTCTCAAAAGTTCAGTGTACCTCTGACTCATTCTAGCAGCATGTGCATTCACTTGGGCCCTAACTACTGGTCTACTGAATTCAACTCCTATTATAAAAACATTCAAACTGACAGACAATGGGCAGGTACAGCGCCTGTTGACCAGGAACACTATGACAACCACAAAGAGCCCCTAGCAACCCGAGGACTATGATTGTCAGAATCTGAGACTGAAATCCAACCCCAGCTTCTTCTACCAAGGAACCTGGCCATCTCGCCATTCTGACCACTAACTATGAGGCCGAATGCAGACCTGGCAGCCAGGCTGACAGGTGTCAGGAAAGTTCTTGCCTTCTGTTCTAACTGGACACTGGTGAAGGTCAGGCCTGAAGACCCAAACACATTCACAGCTGACCCAGATTTAGACCCCAACAACTATTGATATCTCTAGTACGTCTTTGGGCAATATGAATGAAAAGAAAGATAATTCTACAGGGTCTTGATACTAGATCATTCAGGGAACTATCTCCTGGGAATTGTGCGGGAAGGCTAGGCAGGTGGCTATTTCTTAGGATGAAGTCAATATATTTGGTTAAGAGGAAAGTGTGACTCATATATACTGTGAGGAAAAATGCATTGTAGGATCCTATATGAAAGTCTTTCTAGTTTGATGTTAAACTAGCTACAAATAAAATTGATGTGTTATTTTAGTTTTGTGTCCAAAATCCCTTGTCTCCTTGTGGCTAGCATTGCGAATAAAGAAGGAGATGTTGGAAGTATGTAACCAAAGTGGGCACAACTGAAGGCCGTGTAAACGGACAAGACTTATTCAGAAGAAAATAATTACACAAATAATGGTTATTATCTAAAGTTTACCAGTTAAAGAAGATGAGGCTTGAAATAAATGCATAGAGGGAAATACAGCAAGTGGTATAGGCATGTGTATTTTGTCACTGAACCTCATTATCAGGTATAATTACAATGCACCAATAAAAGTATAAAAAGACACAAAATAAAGAGACATATTAAGAGATTACTCAATATCTGGTTGCAAAAACAGCAAAAATAAAATAATTTTATACAAATTGATCACACAAAGAAAAAAAGGGAGTGAAACACCAGAAGAAAAGAAGAGAAAAGAAAATAAAGAAAAGAAAAAGAAAAAACCTGAAGACCAGTTAGTGTTAAGGGCACTGTGACTTGGCAGAGCATTTAGAAAAAGAAAATAAAAATAATATTTTCTGCTGATTTCATTCACAAAAAGAACGTTTTCAATTTTTATAAAAAAGGCAATTTTTTATGTTCTATTACCCCTTGTGTCATATGCTAAGATAACTTTCTTCATTCCTCTTTACATAAAATAGACTAATTTTATACATGTGTGCATATAACAGGCATCATAGAATGAGTACATCCAGGATGCTCAGTGCTTGTTTCAGGCATTTGTTAATGTTTCAGAAAAAAGAGGGGTTTTTGTTGTTGTTGTTGTTGTTGTTGTAATCCATTCATCTGTTGATGGACCTCTTGGCTGGTTTCATAGTTTGACAACTGTGAATTGTGTGGCTATGAACATAGATACCCATGTATTAGTTTGGTATTTTGGTTTCCATTCTTTTGGGTAGATACCCAAAAGTGGTATTGCTGTGTTAAATGGTAGGTTTGTTTCCATTCTTCTGACGATCTACCATAGTGTTTGCCAAATGAATTGCACTAATTTGCAATTCCACCACCAATGTACTAGAATTCCCTCTCCACATTCTCTCCTGCTTTTGTTGTGTTTATATTTTGAATGATTACCATTGTAGTTGAAGTTAGGTGAAATCTGAGGGTAGTTGTGATTCGCATCTCTTTTATTGCTAATGTTGTGTATTTTTTCACACATTTATTGGCCATTTGAATTTCTTTAGTGAAGTGTCTATTTCGTTCACTTGCCATTTTTTGATTGGGTTACTAATTTTCTTTTTTTGTGGGTTTGGGGAGGGTTATAATTTTCTCATGATTTTTTTTAGTTCTCTGTATATTCTAGATATTAGTTTTCTATGTACACAATGGAATTTTACTCAGCCATAAGGAAGAATACAATTACATCATTTACAGAAAATGGATGGAATTGGATACATTATGCTAAGTGAGATTAGTCAGTCACAAAAGTAAAAAAAAAATTGGATGCTCTCTGTGATATGTGGAGCAAGAGAGAAAAGGAGTCATAGGAAGAATTCCAGACTAAGGAGGAGAAACCATAGAGCAGCAAATAAGGTGATTTAGCTGAGGGGAATAAGAGAAGGAAAGAGGAAAATTCCTGAATGTGCATGATGTACATTCACAAACATACCAAAGTCGATCACCGAGCCGAGCATGTAAAGGAAGGAAGGGGGAGGCAGTGGGGTAGGGATTGGGGAAAGACTAAATGAGTGCTGTGTGCATGTGTGCCTCTGCGATCTTGTACCCCATTAAGATGCATGACTACAATGCGCCAATAAATCTTTTTTTTAAAGAGCCATGTTTTCTTTTTGGAGATAGGAACTTTACCCTTGAACTTCTTGCCGACAAAAAGTTTTCCCCCAAAGAGCTTTATCATAACATTTGTTGCATATTGATAAAAGACAGGAGTAATACTAACAATAAAATACGTATATCCTATTTATAACAGTTGTGTCCAGAATGCAAATTGAAGAAATATCAAGGCAGTGGTGGAATATTTTTATGAAGAACAATCACACACACACACACACACACACACACACATATTATATATATATATATATATATATATATATATATATATAACAACAATTCTATAAAATTAGAGCTGTCAGATTAAATGAATTATCCAACACATGAAAAAAAAGTCTCACCTGAAACATGAACTAGCAAATAAATTTCACCCAATATTTCATACAGGGTAATAGAACTATAAATTTTCATTTGTTACATAATATACGACATAGATAAAGCAGATATGACCATACACTTGATGCAGAATCTGAGAGATAAAAATTCTCATTTCAATATAATTCATATATCTGGATATAGTATTTATCTTCTTATAAATTTATTTTTGCATCACACAAATACATAAATGCTGTTACTTATCTGGAATTTCAATATGTCACACTGATACATTTTGATTTGAAGATAGGTATTAATATTTTTTACAGACAAGTAATGAGATTTTTTTTTCTAACCAAATCCCACTCATCTTTGCTTTACAAAATACACAGTCCCATTACAAGAACTTTTTCAAGTTCATTTATTTTTTTCTTGTGGTGGAAAAGTATAATGCTGAATCAATGCCAATGTGTCAGAATAATGATCTAAAAGTTTTAATATTCAAACTTAATTTTAAAATATTAATATTGCTTGGTAAAATCCAGTATCACTTCTTATAATATATGAGCTCTATCTTTATCTAGACAACTTAGATTATGAATACAGCCACATTATCAAACCATGCTCTTAGGAATTGTCTGATATTGAACACCTGCTAATGCATATTTAGTAAAATTTGTTATCTTTCCCAGAGGTAATTAAAGTTTGCCTTTTATTGCAAAATGACCCTGGATAGCTAATGAAGGCATAGAGGACAGACATCATTACTTTGAAAAGACAAATCTACGTGTTAGGACTTTCTTGGTCCCTTATAATTTCTATCCATTAGTCCTAGTTTTTCCTCTTGGAGCCATATGTTAGTCAAGAAACTTTTTAATTACCCTCTATTGGGTATTAGCAGAGAAAAAATATCCATGCCATTTCCTATGATAAAGAACCTGAAATCTGCTACACTGGAAGATTGGCTGTAGACGCCACATAACGAAGAAATATAGAAGCCACATTTTAAGAAAAGAGGAAAAATAACTCGGCTTTTGAAAACCTAATTTGTAATTACCTCTCGTTTATTTCTCTCTCCTTTTTCCCTTTGCCTCTGATCTCGAGCAAACACCGAGGGAGGAATGCTTGCTATCTACCACTGTTTCTTTGGGCTACAGTTATTTTTTTCTTGATTTGGGAGTAATCTAAGAGGACATCCATGTCTCAAAAAAATGTTTACATCTGATGATCTATATTTTTTTTCTGGTCAAAAATAAGCTTCTAAATTCCATTCTTAAAAAAAAATAAAAGCAAGTAATGGGAAAAAAAAAAAAAAACTATGGAGTGGCTGGATACAGATGTGTCTCTGTTCTGCCCCCTGTTAATGGAGGATAACTTTGGAAATGAAATATCTAATTTTAGGAGAAGGAAAACCAAATGGAAAGAAAAACAGAAAAAGCCATTAACCTGGAGCCAACCCTTCGGCTTAATTTCTGATGTTACAGACTTTGAGTTCAGCTTGAAAGTGCAAAGAAAAATAAATAAATAAACTCTTTTAAGAGGAATTGACGTTTGTTCCTCTGTTTATCTCCCCGACTGCCTGCAGATGGAAACTATTCCACAGAGTGGGAATTAATCGGTCACCAGAGCATAAACTTAATCTTTTGGCAGCCAAATAGCAGCTATGGGAGTGCGGTGTCTCTTCATAGGAAAATTTCTTCAAATGAGCAATGGACCGAAGTTATTCAAAGAGAATGAATATAAATTTTCTTCCCATTTGCATAGGAAGCTATTTTCAAACCCACATACAGCCATGAACCTAAATTGATTTTTTTAACAATTATCCATATGACACATTGTTCAGTTTCCTTGCTATTTGGCAATTTGTGTAAAGACCTACTAGTGGCTTAATGGGGTTTGATATTGATACTCTCCAGTTTCATGAAATTATTGGGCATCTTGAACTATATTCCCCCCGTGAGTAAGGAGGGAGACTGCTACCTTTACAACAAAAAATATATTCATAATACAAATCGATTTAATATATGAAATATCTTATTACAAGATAATTATGAAGTAATATTTTCACATATGAAGGGGTTTGTAATAAACAAATTTCTTATTACAGAAGCAATTTCGTAGAAAGAATGAGAGTCAATATATATAATGATTATATGATATGCATTGTAATATTATTATCAATGTGCTTAAAGGCCTTAATGTTTTATGACATTTAAAGTTTTGTAAACTGATAAGACATGTTAACCTGTAAGATTGGCAAGAATCTATTTAATTGATAATGAATAAATAATAAGATACCATTCCTTTTTTTTTTGTTGGAGACTGAACCCAGGAGCATTCTACCTCCTAGCTACAACCCCAGCCCTATTCTATTTTAAAATTTGAAACAGGGTCTCACTAAATTGTTACACCTCCCCTCACACCTGTAATCTTCCTGTCTCAGCCTCCCAAGTACTGGGATTACAGCCATGTGCCACCACACCAGCTTGGATAGGATCCTCATTATTTTAATATCAGGTATTCCTACATAATATGACACAATGAAAACTGCCATGCAATTTCTAGTTTTAAATTACAAACATTGAAAATAACATAACTATCAAAAAGGTCTATCTAATTCAAATTTTAGCCTGTCCTTAAAGCATACTAAACAGCTACTGGATCAGAACACACATTCACCTTTTAACAGGTTAAGGTATGTACTGTGCACTGATGTATTGGGATAATTGGACTTAGAAGGAGAAACATTATAAAATAACTTATTTTTCCACCAAATAACTATCTCTGAACAGTAGTAGCATATGCTGTAGATGTTCTGGTCACTTATAAATTTTATAAAAAACTTCTTTCTGAGCCAGGCCTGGTGGCTCATGCTTGTAATCCCAGCATTTGGAGACTGAGACAGGAGGATCCTGTTTGGTGGCCAGCCTCAGCTACTTAGTGAGGACCTCTGCAACTTAGTGAGACCCTTTATTATTATTATTATTATTATTATTAATTATTATTTGCAGTTGCTGGGATGGAACCCAGGGACATTCAACCTCCGAGCTACACCCCCTGCTTTATTCAAAATAAAGAATAAATATTCTTTATTTTGAAACAGGGTCTCACTGAGTTGCAGAGGGCCTCACTAAGTAGCTGAGGCTGTCCGCGAACTGCGATCCTCCAGTCTCAGCCTCCCCAATGCTGGGATTACAAGAGTGCGCCACCATGCCTGGCTTTAGTGAGATAGTGAGACCCTTTTTCAAGATAAAGAATAACAATTTGAGCTGTGGGTGTAGTTCTGAGGTAGAATGCCCCTGGGTTCAATCCCCAAACCACACACACACACACACAAAAAAAAAATTAGGCTTTAAAATTTAAGCACCATAGAATGTCACAGATTCACTCTATCATACATATTTTAATTATTCTCTCACCTCAGCTTCAAAATTCTATACTGAGGAGCAGTAGCATTTAGGTTCTTTTTTTCTTTTTCCTTTGAGGGTGGTGGCACTAGGGATGAACCCAGAGGCATCTACCTAGGAGCTGCTCCCCCAGCCCTATTTTATTCTTTATTTTGAAACCAAGCTTTGGTAGGCTACTGAGAGCCTTGCTAAGTTGCTGAAGATGGCCTTGAGCTCCCCATCCTCCTGTCTGAGCCTCCCAAGTACTGGGATTACAGGAAAGCACAAAGACTGGTGATGTTGCTGAGGGAGCTTCAAAGACTGGTGATGTTTCAGCTGCACTCCTGGATGCAAAAGAAGTTCTCACGCGGGGGCACTGGTAGGTTTGGACTCGGGTACCAGGTGCGAGCCTGTAGGGGTCTGCCCTCTATGCACTTGTGCACCCACACAAGTCGCATATACCCACACATGTCCACTATTAGGAAGACCATGGTCTGCCTCCAGACAAGTGTTTTGGTTAGGAGTTTTAAAGACACTGAGTCCAGAGCCCCAAGGTAAAGATGATTCTCTCTCTATGCCCTTCATTTAAAACAACAACGAGGGCTGGGGGCTGGTGAATACAGACCTGACCCAATACATGATGTATGCCTCCCTCCCCAAGTTGCAGGTTATATTAAAGTTCAGCAAAGATATGATGCAGTGTCTGTTTAGAATCGGACCATATATAGAGGCAATCTAATGGCATGTTACAGTGGAAACCAAGCTTGATTATGCACCTTGGGGGCAACTTACCTTTGCACCTTCCTAGAACAGCAGAAGTTCTGACCCAAGAACTTAGAGATGAAGGGGCAGCAATGCTTTGGAATTGTCATGGAGTCTATCAAAGAAGAAGGGAAAAAAACTTCTCTCAAACTATAACTACCTATAAAACTCAGTTATGTGTCAAGAACACAGTGCTAAAATACTGTATCTGCTATTTCGTGTGATTGATGTATCAGAATAAATATTTAGTGGCAGGCTGACACTTGGACCATAAAGCTAGTTTCACATCCCTTCCTTGGGAAACTGGAAAGTGGAGCCAGAGTTTGACCCAAGTGCCCTTGACCATGAGTTTCACACTATTTTAGTAGCGTTTCATATTCTTCCTTAATCTGATAAACCAGAAATAATATTCTCAGCACAGAGGAGGAGGTAGGAGTGGAATCTCTAGGTTTCATTTCAAGCCTTTGTGATGATTTCTTCATGAGTTATTGACAGACCCTGGGGCGGGGCTCAGGGGCATCTCTGCCTCTCGGGCCTCAGCATCTTCCCGGCTGGAGGGGAAGGTGTGCGCTGAGGAGGGCAGGGCCCCAGCGCTGCCCGCTCCACTGTCCCCTGCGCCCTGACCGCTAGTGACCGCCAGGCGCCAGTGAGACCTGAGCGAGCGGATGCTTTGGTCTGTGCAGAAAATGCTGGGAACTTCTGTCCAAAGATGGGTTGCAGTAAATAGTGAATATTTTGATTATGAAAATTATAATTTCTTTGAAGCTTTAGCTGGAAGTACAGAAATAGTGTAGTGTTCCCACAAATGTCATGATAGAGTCACTTAAATATTTCTCTTTAAAAACTGCATCTATTAAATATAAGAGTATGGCCAAAGATATATTTGAGCCAATTTCAATACTTTAATACTATCCTCTTTATTAAAAAATAAATTGAGTGTTTGAGGCAAATGTACCCATTACCTTTCAAAGTATTTTGTGTTAACATTTAGAATTTAATGTTCCAGGCAGTAATCTAAGATCTTTGATTACACATTTCATTCAGTTCTAAGATCTTATCAGACACTAGTAACTTTAAACATCAAAGATCACTCAGCTATTAAGCTAAGATTTGGATTCAGAATATTTTAGTTCTTCAGTCCAGCCCATAGCCAATATTCTCTGAAGCTTGGCTTAACTTATAAAAAAGAAGAAAAAGAAATTAAAAAAAAAAGATGAACCTAAGGAGTTTGGTTATTTTGTTTTTGTTTCTGTTTTTTTGTGGGTCTAGGGATGGAACCAGGGGCATTCTACCTCCAAGCTACTACACCCCCTACCCTATATTTTATTTTTTATTTTGAAACAAGGTCTCACAAAGTTGAGGAGGGCCTCACCAAGTAACTGAGGCTGTCCATGAACCACGATCCTCTGGTCTCAGCCTCCCTAATGCTGGGATTACAAGCGTGTGCCACCACGCCCGGCTGAAACCGAGGATTTTTAAAAATAATCAGTTCTTATCCCAAGACTGGTTAATATATAAACAGTTGCTCAATATGAATTATTTCAATGCAAAAATATGTGTAACCAAATGAACTGTCATAAAAACAAAAAGCATCACTTTGTAAAAAACATAAACCTTTCAAACAGGACAAAATTTAACCTCTCTAAGCTAATTAATTTCTACATTACAGCTATGCGTATAAAACTATGTCTCTCTCTCTCTATGTGTGTGTGTGTGTATGTGTGTAGCTATATGTACATAACTATATACATATAGCTGTAATGCAGAATCTATCCATATATACATATATGAATATATACAATATGTGTATATATGACATAGCTATATTCACATATCTATAATGTGTATATACTTTTAATACTGTTTAAAGCAGTGTATCTTCTGCTAAATTATGAATGTATATCTTTATCTATATATATAGAGAGAGATAAAGAGAGGGGTAGATAAATGGGTAAATATATATATATATATATATATATATGTATATATATATATATATATTAGCAGCAGATACAATACTGAAAACAGTATTAAAAGAGTACTTTTCTTAATGTTATTAATGCTTTATTTCCCTCCCCAAATCAAATGTTAGGCTCGTTTAGTAATAAAAAAATTGCATGCAAAGGTACACGTAAATAAGATAAAATAAATAATGTTAACTGCACTTTATTTAAAACTCTCTCTCCAATATTACACTAATAATTCTAGTAGCTTTTAAATAAGTTGACTAGGACTTGTTTTTCTGGGAAAATTATTTTATTTTATTTATTTATTTATTTATTTATTTATTTATTTATTGGTACTGGGAATGGAACACTTCTACCTCCAGGCTACACTCGTAGACCTATTTAATATTTTATTTGGAAACAGGGTCTCTTAAGCCAGAGAGAGAGAGTGATCCTCCTGTCTCCTCCCAAGCACAAGGATTATAAGCGTATGCCACCACAAACCTAGGGGAGTTCTACCTCTGAGCTATAATCCTAGCCCTTTTATTATATTTTGTTTTGTTTTGACATAGGTGCTCATTAGGTTACTGGAAGTCTGTGTTGCTGAGGTTGTGCTTGAACTTGCTATCCTCCTATCTCAGCCTCCCAAGTACTAAGATTATAGACGTGTATCAATATGCCCAGATGTTTTCTACTTGAATGGTCCGTGGGAAACTCAAATAGCTGATAAAACATCATTTTCAAGTGTGTCCGTGAGAATTTTTCCAGGAGAATTTAGCATTTAAATCAATGAATTACCAACCAGTGTAGGCAGGAGTCATTCAATTCTTTGAGAGTCTGCATTGAATAAAAATGAGAAAGTTAATTCTCCATTCGGTTGGATTTGAGACATATGTGTTTTCTTGCTGTTTGACATCTTTTTTCCTGGTTCTAACCCCTATTCAGATCTAGATTCAGATCGAGATTTACACTATCCTATCCTCTAACTTTCTCTAATTCTTTTTTTTTTTTTTTTTTTTGCAGTATTGGGGATGGAACCTAGGAGTATTCTACCTCCAAGCTACCTTATGTTTTATTCTTTATTTTGAAACAGGGTCTCACTGAGTTGCAGAGGGCCTCACTAAGTAGATGAGGCTGGGTGCAAACCCGGATCCTCCTGTTTCAGCCTCCCAAGTGCTGGGATTACAAGTATGAGCCACCAGGCCCAGCTCCACTCTAATTCTTACCCCTTCAAACTCAGGCTGAGTCAGACCAATGTCCCCAGTTCTGTAGCTTGGTGTCCATTATCACCACTCCTACTCAGTATATTTCTTAAAGTCTTAGCCAGAGCAATTTGGCAAGGGAAGGAAAATAAGGAAATACAAGCAGGGAAAGAAGTAAGATTATCTCTATTTTCAGATGACATGATTCTATACTTAGAAGCCTCAAAAAAAATAAAAAAAAGAACCTTAACCAAAAGACTTCTAAAACTGATGCACAAATTTAGCACAATATCTGGTATAAAATAAACTCACAAAATCGATAGCTTTTTTATATACCAATCAGAGATCAGACTTAGGATCCTTCAAATTCCATAATGGTGTGAGCCAATTTTCATGTCTTCTGATATATAGCTCCCAGCATCTCTGTTTTTCTTTGTTATAAAATCCTGGAATATAAGTGTGGCGTTGAAAAGGACTAATAGTGAGGTAGAATCTAGCTCAGGAAGTATTTTTAAATCACTTTTCTGTTCTTAACTAATATTTTTTTTTCTTTTCATCTCCCAACTTTATTCTTTTTTACTGTCAGAAATACAAACCACCACAGAAGAAAATAAAGTATAAGTTCACAACTGCCTCTGAAATAGGAAATAGCTATATTTGAAATAGCTCAAATCATCTTGAGCCCTATTTCAGGGTAATGAGGGATATTTTATTCCTGAGGAGATAAAGACCACTCACATATACTAAAAAAATTCCAAAAATAAAAATGATTTACTAGGATACAAAGTCCTTGGACAATCTGTTTTCCTCATTGTACTTTATCCATTCAGGCTTATTTTTAAATAATAAAATGAGTCAAATATGATTTTGATATGATCTAGAAACAGATATATTTCTTTCTCCTTTATAAATCTACTAATTTAACACCAAGAGCCATGAAGGTTATTTCTATGCCTTATCATAGGTTTATTGTAAAGACTAAATGAGATTGCTTCTTAATGTAAAGTGTGCTTAACATGGTACTGGATGCCTGCTAAGTCAAGATGAGCTGTTCTTTCTTTTTCAGAAGACATTATCATCATGACTCCACTTCTTTCTGCAAATATTTAGCACACATTTACAACACAGTTACTACTCTAGAAACCAAGGCTCCAGCTAGACAGGAAGACAGGCGAAACTTAGGGCTCCTCTGAAGCTTAAACTGCAGCATGGGAAATAGAAATGGACAGTAATAAACAGTATAGCCCAGAAACTGAGAATTAAAGACAGAAGAGAAGGCAAAGAAAAGAGTGTGTGTAGGGGGTGAATGCCTGGTCGATGTCCAGAAAAAAATGAGGGAGGATCCAAACAGATGCCAAAGAGCACCTCAGGTGCGGAGGAGAGAAACCGGAGCATGTGGGGAGAAACTGGGACTTGATCTGAAGCAGGGAAATATTTTGGAAAGCCTGATCACCAGCGGCTTCGGTGTGCTTGAGGAAGGACTTGCGCATGGCAGAGGGGCTCTGTAGGGATGTGTGTGAAGAGGACCAGGGTCTGACCTGAGTTCCCACAGATCTCCTGGCTGCCGTGTAGAGAATAACCAGACAGGAGCCTAGGTCTGGAGGACAGTGGTTTCGAGGTGGTCACTCTGAATTCATTTTAATGTCTTTGTAAGATTTCCTTTAATCTGTGTTGCATGACTACCTGCCCTCCTCCTCCCTCATTTTTTTCTTTCTTGAAATTCCCTATTTCTCCCTCTCTTTTATACTTTCCCTTCCATCCCCTCCCCCTCCTCCTTTTCTTTCTTTCTTTCTTTCTTTCTTTCTTTCTTTCTTCCTTCTTTCTGGTCTCAATTCACTTTTAAAATATACTTTCATCAAACGCCATTGTAATTATACATCACAATGAGTTTTGATGTGATACAATATACATGCACACAGAACTTGATGTGTTTCCCAATGTGAGAATGGTACTGACACCTTCATATATGGATGAAGCATTATTTTAACTGTTTTCTTCCCCAAACTTCCCTTCCTCAGTCATCTTTTATTCTACTCACAGAATCTTCAAAGGAGCTTCACTCCTTGTTTTTCTTGTTCCCCTGTATATCTTACCACACTTTGCATTAGAGAGGCTTCCTACACATTCTGTTTTTACTTCTGAGGTTCTCTCTGGCCAGAACCACAGAGTCGGGGCTGTCAAACAGAGCACCTTTAAGAATAAGAAAAAGGAGAACAGAATCCTTATATCTGCCTCTCTTGGCAAGAGCATCCTTGCCTCTGGTCACTCACATCTATTAGGAATACACAAACCATCTTTTGGATCCCTTCCCATTGACCACTGAGATAATTCTTAGCGTAGTCCAAGGAGACAAGGATTTCAAAATTTTACACTTTATATTGTATTATAAAATGCTTTTTAAACCTATGTTGGTAAAAAACAAATATAAAAAGTTCGAGCAGATTGGACATGTACATCACAGAGCTTCCAAACCTTAGCATCTGGTAGTTACCTTGAAGTGTTCAGTCTTCATATTTTGGACTGAAAACAAAGAAAGCATGTATGCTCCATGGATTTATTTTGGTTTTGTTTGTTCTAAAATGAAAGTAGCTTTTTAATTTATACTTTAAATGTGTGAAATGAACTACCATATCATGGCATTCTAGTCTGAATTTGAATTTTTGTTTTCGTAAGTGGTGATATCTAAAATTTCCTAAAAGTGTCCTTTTAATGACAGATATTGATAGCTGCCTGAAAGTTCTAGATATATTTGATTATTTTTTGTAGTACTGAGGATTGATCCCAGGGCTTTGCCATGCTAGGCAAGGACGCCACCACTGATCTATGCTTGCAGTTATCTGGTTGTAATCTCTTAGTACACAGATACATTGATAAAGAAAGCTATAGTCATTTTGTTGACAATTCAAAAATACAATTACTTCAAAGAAGTATAGATAAAAAATAATTCAATAAGTACTCCTGAAGCTGATGAAGGCCGGTACAGATATTTATGAGGAACCAAACACCTATGTCTTGTAAATAGATGGGCTCATCATTCTGTGGGTTCAGAATTCTGCCAACTAAGCTTCCCTACAATAAAGCTGTATCTCCAAAGTAAATAATAAATAAATAAATAAATAAATAATAAACAAAGTTGGTACATGATTGAGATTTTTATCTGATATGCATTTCATTTCGCATAGACGAGGGTTGAGGAATTGAGACTGCCCTAACAGTTTATTTTGCCTTGGTGGTGATGGAAGGGGAACGAGATGGGTAGAGAAGCCTCCAGCCCACACTTGGGGTGTGCCGGTCTCAAGGAAAACTGCTCTGAAGAAACAGAAGCCCTGTGACTGCTGCACCTTGATTTGTTCTCTCAGCATGGTGAGAGGGGCTACTCTTGTGTATGTAGAAATAGAATAATGTAGGAACAGTAGCATTGCAGATGGATGGGCAATAAAATATTCTAGATTCTCGTTAGCTCATTTATTTTGAGACAGCTGTCTCCGAAACCTAGGATTATGTTTTATGTCATGGGATACTATCTTGACTCATGATAAAATACTTTATCAACTTGAGAAATGTGTTGACTTCTTTTTTCCTAATTTTTTTTCCTGACCTGACCCCCAATTCCACCACACATAAAAATATATGTGACCTATATAGCACATTGCACACTAGTGATTTATATACCTCATTGGAAGTTTAACAGCATCAGAAAAATTGCAGCATCCAATTTATAGGTTCACATTCCTCAAGCCTTCAGAGATTACTGTATGGCAGATAGGAATTAGAATCATTGGGATCTTCAGGGAAATTTTGGAAGAAGAACACTTGGACCCAAGAAAACCTTACTACATATAAAGAACCCCAGAAGCCATGTTTCCCAAGAATCCTTAGAGCAGTGGCTGCATAGTGTTGCTATCTAGTGTATTAGATCCTACTGCTGCTGTAACAAATGGCCCCAGAAATAGTGCCTTGAAAAAAACAACAACAAATACATTAGCTTAGAGTTCTGATTAAGTATCTCACTGAAGGGAAATTGGCAAAATTCTGTATCCTTCCCTTATCCTTGCCTTTGCCAACTTCTCAAGGATACCTTTCTTCTTTTGTTTGAAGGACCATCCGCCCACCCTTAAGGCCAGCCATGGTGGGTGTTTTCCATGTTGCATCTCTCTGACCATACATTTAACTTCCAATTTCAGAACCTTTGATATTTACAGACACTTTCGTCATTTAAGGTAACATATCACAGGTTCCAAGACATAAAATTAATGGATCATGATTCTGCCTAATACTCACTTGGGAATTATAAAAATACACTGTTGCTGCCTGGGATATGACCTACAAGTTCTAACTTACTTAGTCCAGGAGTAAAATTCTATTAAAATTCTTTAGATGATTATAAAGTACAGAGTTGTAAATCACCAGGCTATTGGATATGTTGGCATCCGCTTTAAAAAATTCTGCATTTAGCAAGGATGAAAACTTAAATATCTGATAATAAAACTGAAACACTTAGGGTGTGTATTCATGTGTGTGTGTGTACATATGTGTGCACACATGTCATAATATCTCTACTGCATCAATATAATTATCTTTTTTAAATTGTGCAGTACTGGGGATTGAAATTAGGGGCATTCTACCTCTGAACTATACCCCCAGCCCTATTTTTTATTTTTTATTTTGAAACAGGATCTCACTAGGTTGCAGAGGGCCTCACTAAATAGCTGAGGCTGGTCTCAAACCTGAGATCTTTCTGTCTCAGCCTCCCAAGTACTGGATTACAAGTATGCACAACCACACATAGCTTTATAATTACATTTTGAGTGGAATGAAGGATTATTTTTATGAATTGATTTAATGTTGAAAATTCTCTCTTTATAATAACATAGATATTTTATTGGCGGTGGTTTCTAGAGTGGTAGCAATAATAAAATTCTCTAAAATTTAACTTTATAAACAAGTATCCTTTTACACAGCAGCATTTTACTCAATTTTAATAATAAAAATACTTATTTTAGAATTACATTTTAGTCAGCTTTTATAAACATACTGCTACTAATTAATGTCATCTTAATATAGACATATATTAACACATGCTATTTTATACATATTCTCTCAATTTTTGTCTTGTTATAATCTATGAGATTTTTGTCTTGATCTAAATACATAAATAGAATATATTTAATTCTGAATTCAAAGCAGCCTTAGAATAGCATAGTCTTTCTCAGTATATGGTAATGCAAAAGTGACTTCTAATTAGCATAATATCATCAGTATGCAAATATGCATCAACAACAGCTTTGTGTATGAAAAGTCAATCAATATTGGGTCATTTCATTATCAGGATGTCAGTGAGATTTCTGTTTTATTGCAGTAACACTTTATCTGGTCTTATGCAGATATCCATGCAAATAATGCATTTAAATATAATTAGATTTCCTTTCCCTTCTAGTGGGAGGCAAACAAAAAATGTCAGACTAAAATTCACGGTGATATATTGAATAAGTAGTAAAAGTTACACAATTACAACTGGTTTGAACAATGCCTAAACTACCTGATCCAACTCTTTCTTAAGAGATAGTTGCTGTTGACTGGAACCGTTACTCACTCACCTGTAACTATGACAGTCGTTTATAAAGCTCAGTTAATTAAATGTATGTTGTGATTGTGACAATTCCAACCCAATTCACACAATCCTGACTATCCTAATAACAGAGCCCATTCAGCTTCATTATTTTCTCAGTCCAGGCTTCTACAACAATTATTTTGTAGGTTTATCAAATTAACTTGCAAAAATATCCACACATATTAAAGGGAAATGGATGGCACTGGAGGACATTATGCTAAGTGAGATTAGTCAGTCACAAAAAATAAGAAATCGGATGCTTCCCCTAATATGTGAAAGCTAGGGAGAAATGGGTAGCAGTAGGAACTCTAGATGAAGAAGGAGATCCTACAGAGGAGCAAATAAGGCGACCTAACTGAGAGGATGGGAGGGGGAGAGGGAAACTCTCTAAAGCACCTGATGTACTTAAACAAGCATAACAGAGTCAGTCCCTAAGCCAAGCCTGGGAGGGAGGGATGGGGAGGGAATGGGATGGGGATTGGGGAAGGGCTAATTGAGTGATGTGTGCATGTATGTCTCCACCATCTTTTATCCAATTAAGATGTGTGACTACAATACACCAATAAAAAATAAAAATAAAAATAATGTGCACACAAATTTTTTATAACATGGAAGAATATGAACAAGTTGGGATGAAGACTGCAGAAGAGGAAGTCTAGAAAGAAAACCTCAAAGATGGAGCCTCTTCTTCAAAGAAAATGAACTGCGAATTGCATAAATAGAAGGAAGCCAGCAGAGTGTTCTGGAAGAATATCAATGGGGTCTCATAATTTAAAGGTGTTATATCATTCAAAGATGCATATGCCTTTATTTGTGCATACCGAATAGAAAATCATTGGAGGATTAATTGCTATTAAAAGACAAACTAACATGTTTATTTATTCACATTAAACGTTGTGACTTCCAAGAGCATTGGGCTACTCAGGTTAGTTAGAACAGATACTACCTACAAGAAAAATTTACTTTGGACACCAAATTAATATAAGAAAAGCTTTTAGTTAATAGAGAGAAAGAATAATGTGTCTTGACTTGAATGTTCTTAAGGAGAGTGTTGTCGTTATGGTCAATCTTTACCATAAAATTTTTCCAAACAAGTAAAACTCATGCTATTTCTAAATTGTGATTTCATCTCTCCTAAGCCGTTAGAAATGCAATCCACAAAGCTTTTATTATATATGAGATAATGATATTTTTAAATCATTAGTGATCAGTACTTTTTGGTCTTCTCAATTTAACTTTGCTTTCTAATGCTAAAATTAAAGTGATAATAACCTGCAAAAATAAGTTTTTATCTATCTTCCTGTATATTTATCTTCAAATTATATTAACTACATTTGTGAATCACTACTTTATTATTTCATTAAAAGAAATCTGTTAGGAGTTATCTTTTCATCCACTCAATTCATAACCGATCCAAAATTTGCTCAGTTCCAAAACATTCATTTTCGTCCTCTCTCTAAACATCAGGAAGTAATCCTTGAGCATCATTGACATTTCAAAAGCATTGTTTTTGTGTGTTTGTTTTTATTTTGTTTTCCCTAATGGTGTGACCACCAAGATACTGTATGAGAACTTAATAAATGCAGAGATGAGGAGAATAAAAAAAAATAATTTCCTTTAAATTGTGTTGAAAACATTTCATGGAGGTATAAACCATTCCTACACTCTGGGCAAAAATGAATAGATTGATTTGAAATAACTTATTAAACAGATATCAGAGCATCCACTTATTGAATATGCTTACATATAGTCATTGATTTCACATTCAAGAACATTAATCATAGATATGTCTAGTAATTGTCAAAATTAGAGCACAAGGTGATCTCAGGAGCTTAAATAGTTGAGGGCTGTACGAAGCTGGTCAAGGTCATGAAATCGCAATGAAGATGACCGTGACCTTTATGATCTGATGCAGAGACATCTATTCGACAAAATGGGCCTTTTCTGACTATTCTTTGGTTATGTTCTTAATGAATTTTCTGATATAACTCAGAGTATGAGTTATGTAACTCAGACTATAAGTTCATTGTAATGGCAAAATAAAATTCCAAATGATTTGAAAGATTATTCTATATGCTATGATTGAACTCAAATTGTTATTATCTTTTGCCAATGTAACAAAAATGACTCATTGACGTGGGTGGCAGTGCTCTCTAGATCTGTAGGGCAATGGGCAGAGTATTAGGGACCGTTCAGTCCTAGCCTGCATATCTTCACACTAAATATTCGTGGTCTCAGAGGCCCATTTGGCTGACTTAACTGCATATATCTTATAGCACTAAGGTTTAACATTTTTATGATTTGTGCAGTGCCTGACACAGAGTAGATTCTAAAATAATAGTGTTTCTTTTACTCCAAGATTATGACTCATGGTGAGAATGACAACTCTATGTCCTCATATTTTTGCAATGAATAATTATAGGTATTTATTAATATGGAGAACTCTGTGAAACATTCTACCTCTCAGAATTTAGAGGAAATCTCAGTTAAAAAAAAAAATGTCAAGATTTTAGCTGGTCGTGGTGGCGCACACTTGTCATCCTAGCATTTGGGAGGCAGAGACTGCAGTATTGCAGTTCGTGGACAGCTTCAGCTACTTAGCGAGTCCCTTCACAACTCAGTGAGACCCTGTTTCAAAAATTTAAAAAGACGAAAAACATAGGGCTGGGGGTGTAGCTCAGAGGTACAATGGCCCTAGTTTCCATACCCAGTATCGCAAAAAAAAAAAAAGTAAATGAATCTAGAAAGTAATTACATTTTAGATGTGTGAATACTGAATTTTGTACTTTTTTTTTTTTTTTTTTTTTTTTTTGGTGGTACTGGGGTTCCTGGAAGCCCTTCTATCTCCGGGCTACACTCCCAGACCTATTTTTACATTTTTATTTGGAAACAGGGTCTCCTAAGCCAGCACGCGCGGCTAGCTTCGAACCTGCGCGATCCTCCTGTCTCTGCCTCCCAAGCGCGGGGATTACAAGCGTGCGCCACCACGCCCGGCATGAATTTTGTACTTTATTAATAATATGACCCTCTTTATGGCATAGGCACTAGAATAAAAAAATCAGAAATTTTAAGTTTTTAACTAATATTTAAGACTCTGTAGGAGCTCAAACCCTGTCTTCCACTACGAATTTCCAAACGACATAAAATCTAGGGTATATAAAGATCTTCTACGATTATGTCACCAACATATTTTTTTAAATTCAAATGTGGAAGCCCAGAATCAAATGAGCTATAATTGACATGCCTCTTCATAGTTACTACTTTTGTTTTATTTTTCTATTTATTCTACTTTTATCCCAAAATGTATTACTTTCTTATGCTATCTCTCCATGCTTGTTCTTCTGGAGAGAAGAACAATCGTGTGAAGCACCTAAATTATGAAAACTGTCCTTATCTCTTTATTTTATGGCAAGCATTAAGTTCCCAGGTGAACAGTCAGGGTCTACTCAATGTCAAATACATTTTGGTAAACTGAAAAAAATAGTTAAAATAACTGAACACAGATTAAAGCAAGGCACAAAGAAATAAAAACTCGTAATTCAAGACTGTCATCATACAGGGCTATGAAGAAAAGTGCCATTTTCCCTACCATCCTGTTTGATATATCACATTTAATAACCTGTTTTTTTTAATGATTAAGCATGATAGAAGTAAATGGTATCTATGAGTGTGTTACCACACTATTAATAAAATGACTTCCCCCAATTAAAGCTCCCAAACCCATATCCATACCACTATAAGCTAAAAAATGTTATTACAGATCTGACTCAAATATTTCAGTCAGTCCCTATTTTAATAGCTTCTCAGTGGCACTTTGCCTTTCCCTTCAAAGAAGCACAATACACTTTTACCAATATAATGGATTGGGTTTAGAATCCTCCTTAACCCTCATGGAAATGAAGAAGCTATGCTGGAGGTAGAACTGGAGTGCCATAGAAAGATTTCTGGAGGTATGGCCTTGAGATTATATATATATACTTCCTCCTCCCACTTCTCTCTTGCTTCAGGCTTCTGTGATGCAAGAACAAAGTACTTCCTTTCTCTTTTTCTGTTTTCTTCCACCATGCTCTGAGCACCACACACCTGGCCTGAACCTCTATGTTCAGGCCATGGACTGAACCTCTGAAATCTCCAAAAAGCTGTGAGCAAATAAATCTTTCTTTATCTAAATTTCATGTGGTGATTTGTTTTGTATTATAGCAGTGAAAATAATAACTAAGATAAAATAGCAAACCATACAGTCTCTCTACAACCTTCCCATCTCATACCAACTTTGTAGGAGAGGTCTCAACCACTGAGCTTTCTCCAGCATCTGGAGAGTATGGCTACATTGATGGCATCCTTCTATAATGAGATTCAATGAACTACCTCATTGAAGACACACACATCATCACAAATAACTAACAAACATGAGTCATTCTCCTGTTTATGGCACAAACCCAACTGTCTCAATTAAAATTCTGGCATCATTTAGTCAGAAAAAATTGTTCTACCCATAATACCAATAAGAAAGAACCTTTGCCCTATCATTACCTACAATGCCAAGCCCAGCATCTTTGTGTGATTTTTTTAGAGTGGGGGTGGTGGTGGAGGGTTTCGGGAAGTAACATGGTCCTAAATTAAAACTTTCATATAAATACAGTAATACTTTTACCCTCAAAATGATCCTTTTTTTTTGGGTGGTACTGGGGTTCCTGTAAGCCCTTGTACCTCCGGGCTATACTCCCAGACCTATTATATATTTTTTATTTACTTGGAAACAGTGTCTCTTAAACCAGTGAGGCTGACTACGAATCTGCGCGTCCTCCTGTCTCCGCCTCCCAAGTGCGGGAATTACAAGCGTGCACCACCATGCTCGGCAGAATGGTCCATTTTTAAATGAGTCTCTAATAACAAAAGGTCTAGACTCTTTCACTATAATGTCTTGCTTAAACGAGTTTAAAGATGCCAGATTAAGAATCAGGCATTCAGCTATCAGTCCAACATCCTAGAAAAAGAGTTTATTTAAAAAAAAAAAAAACTCGCTAGTGCATTTGCAATTATATACCACAGTGAAGTTCAGAGTGATATAACCAGACAAACACAAGAACTCAGTTTATACCAGGCGTGGTGGCACATGCTTGCAATCCCCGCACTTGGGAGGTGGAGACGGGAGGATCGCGCAGGTTCGAAGCCAGCCTCAGCTACTTAGTGAGGCTCTCAGCAATTTAGCGAGACTCTGCTTCCAAATACAGTATAAAAATAGGTCTGGGAGTATAGCCCGGAGTTAGAAAAGCCCCTGGATTCTACCCCCAGAACCACACACACACAAAAAAAGAACTTTGTGTATTTCTGTGCCCACCCAACCCAACCCCATCTCCAACCCCATCTCCTTCTTATACATATTCATAAGATTGGTAGCACTACCTTCATATATTGCTATAACATTATTTAAATTATTCTTTTCTTTGATCTATTTTTCTCTACTCTCCCCTTTCTGCCATCTGTCCCAATTTACTATGCTTCCAATCTCTTTCTCAATTTCTTTTTTTTTTTTTTTTTTTTTTTTGGTGGTACTGGGTTCCTGGAAGCCCTTCTACCTCCAGGCTACACTCCCAGACCTATTTTATACTTTTTTTTTTTTTTTTTTGGAAACAGGGTCTCTTAAGCCAGTACGGCTGTCTTCGAACCTGCGCCATCCTCCTGTCTCCGCCTCCCAAGCCCGGGGATTACAAGAGTGTGCCACCATGCCTGGCCTCAATTTCATTTTGGATGCTTGACTTTTAAACAGCCACAGACTCCACTCCACCTTTCTCCATTCTTGCCTCATACCTGGGCATATAGATGCCCCTTAAAAAGCCCTTAGCTACCTCTCTTAGCCCTGGAGAAGGCGAAACTATGAAAAACTCCTCTTCTGGGGCAGATGGGACCCTCTTTCTGGCTACAATAAGAATTAGTCATTTTACCCTCCTCCACTGGGCTAATTTCAATGAGCTGGAAACTCTTCAACTCAGCCCCTCTAAGCCCAGGTAGATAAGCGAACTTGTTTATGTAGGGTTCATGGCTCTCAACATTTAGACTAAATTTGAATTCAGGTATGCTCACCTGTACTTTTTACAACAACTGCAAGACAGTTTTTATTTGAAATATAATTAGCATATAAGCTCCATAAGATTAGAGGCTTTGCCTGACTTGTTTGGTCCTGTATGTCTGGGACACTGAACAGTGCTGACATACAGTAAGTCCTCAAAACCATTTGTTAAATGAATAAAGAAATCTGCACCAAAGTCTCATGAGGGTTAGGCTAGCCATTCTTTCTTCCAAATCACAAAGCCTTCTGTGATGGAGTCGTAAACAGTGATAAACTGATAGGAAAAGAAAATAGCCAAAGAGTTGCAGAAACTAAGCTAGAGGTAACTGTTTTCAGAAACTTCAATAATTTTTTCTACTACTAATATCTATATTGGGAATGTGTATAACTTGTACAAAAAATGAGGAGAAAAAGCAACAATAATTTCCTTTGATGGTTTAAGGTATTTTGGAGAGTTTTCTTATACCGGCAGGCACTGACAGTTATTCATTAATAAATCATGCAAAAAAAAATCCTACACAAAGCCACCTGATCTCACAAGCCATATGTCAGTGTTTTAAGGCTGGCTGAATTGCAAATACTCTCTGATTATTGCTGATTTAGTCTGATCAGATGTTGCCAATATGCAGAATGATATAAGGTAGATGCTAACGATGGGAGTGTATTTTAAGATGCTTCCTTTTGGAAATTTAACGTTCCAAAAGCAGGTACAGTTTACCCTATTTATGCAAAACCAATTTGCACATCCCGATAAATTAAATTTGAAGCATGAATCAGAAATCAGTAAGAACCCATGGTGCGGTTCCACTAAATAAAAATATTTCGGAGTGGAAGGAAAAGGGGTTTTAAAAATAACATATTCCCGTAGAGATAAGGAAACTCAGGTGTTGCAGTGAGAACTATGCAGCATCCATGCTCCACGGAGCTTCATATTAGCGTTTCTTACGACTCGTGAGCTGACTCTGAGATGTCCCTGACCTTTGCAGTCAGTGTATGACTCAAGCTTCCTGTCATACTGTAACTCATGCCCTCTCTTCTCCTTTCCAATACACACACCTTCAAACTTTTCCATGTGAATGAGAACAGGAAATGGGCCTCAAGTTAATTAATTAGCCAGATATGAAAGATAAAAATCCATTTATGAAAAGGTGATTCTCTATCAATTATCTACTGAGGTATAGCATACTATCCTCAATTTACCAATTTTACCAATTTTAAGAAATACTTCTTTATTTGCTCACCATGGTGAGAATTCATGGTCAGGGCTGGGCTTGGCTAGGAGGTGTTTTGTTTTGTTTTTTTGTTTTTTTTCCCTTTTCTCAATCATGCTCATTGCTACAACTGGATTTTGCTTCTGACTAGTGATGGGGCACCCCAGTTTGCCCCGTGGCCTCTTACCTTGCAATAGGTTATACTGGTCTTCTTTGAATGGCTATCTTAGGGTAGTATTTAAAGAGGACAAGACGAATGAATAAGTGTTGTTAAAGTCTCCATTTGCATTACATTTTCTTGTTTATCATCGTCTAGAGTAAGTGACATGTCCAAGCCCAAAGTCAAGGAAAGAATGAACTATACATGCAAAGAGACAGTGAGAGGTGAGATTCACTGGAGGCCACTAGGGGAATAATTTACCATATGATACCAGCTACATACAAGTAAGAATAGACATAGAAATGAAACAAGTATTAGACATAATACAAGAAAGTAATTCTCTTTGACTAATAAATGCCTCTTAGAAACTCATAAAACCATGATGAACCCAATCATATGCCTTGCTTTAATAAGTATATCCTATACTAAAACATAAAATAGTATTTTTGTTTGATTTTGAAATAACTATTAAAAGCCATACTATCCATACATACATGGAACATGTATATGAAATTAAACATTATATAAGGGGTATGCCAGAATATTGACATGAAAAAAGACTAGTTCTTATGGGTAGGAGCTAATCATACTTGCTGCTTCTAGAGACATGTTCTAGCACTGCCATCATTACTAAGTGGACTTCCTTTCCTGCATATATTTCTCATTGAAATATAAAAGTTACCATATAGTAGCTCAGTTTGCATCATCCTCACTTTGGAAGAGGCTAGATGTATAAGCGATAATCTTTATTTTGACACCAACGTACAAAACAAGACACTAATACAATTCAACATTCTAATTTTTTTTTTTTTTTGATGGTACTGGGTTCCTGGAAGCCCTTCTACCTCCGGGCTACACTCCCAGACCTATTTTATACACTCCCAGACCTATTTTATACTTTTTTAAATTTGGAAACAGGGTCTCTTAAGCCAGCGAGACTGGCTCCGAACCAGCGCGATCCTCCTGTTTCCACCTTCCAAGCGCGGGATTACAAGCGTGCGCCACCATGCCTGGCCAACATTCTAATTTTTATTGGTACTAAAATTCTAGTTTGCTGACTAAATCTATTGGATCTAACCTCACTAAAATTGGTTAAACTCAAAAAAAGTTACATTTAAACCGGGCGTGGTGGCGCACGCTTGTAATCCCAGCATTTGGGAGGCTGAGACCTGAGGATCATGGCTTGCAGACAGCCCTGGTTATTTAGTGAGGCCCTCTGCAACTCAGTGAGACCCGGTTTCAAATAAAGAATAAAAAATAGGGCAGGGGGTGTAGCTCGGAGGTTGAATGCCCCTGGGTTCCATCCCCAGACCTGAAAAAAAAAAAAAAAGAAAGAAAGAGTTACATTTAATGATGTTTTGCTATCACTTTTTAAAGTGATTTCCACTGTGAATTTTGTCAATGGAAGGGCAACTAGGATCTTAGTAATTATTAGAAATAAAAAAAAATGAAATATATTTTGCCATGATGAAGAGATAGAAAGGAAATAGGCAGATAGGGAAAAGGCCTTGGTAGAAAAAAGCTAATTTCCTGAGTTTCCTGAGGGGCGACAAATGCCTGAAATTCCAAAGGCTCAGGAGATAAGAAGGCCAGAGCTTCACAAAGCCATCCTGAGTTTCCTAATCAACAAACCCACCTAGCAAGTCTGGCATTCCTGAAAAGAGACCCTTCAAAGAACTTGCAAATGTAAATTCTCCTTGAAACTACTGGTAAATTCTATGAAACTACTATGTAAATTCTCCTTGAAATCTCAAAGTCACCCTAACCACAAGCGGACTTGCACGCGGTCAGGCATCCGCCAGTCAGATGGCAAAAGCGGGGACTTTCCTGCTCGAGACCCCCTCCCCTTTTGGGGAGCTGTTCTCTCTCTCTCGCAGGTCAGGTCGTGTTGGCCCTGAGAGAAGGCAGAGTGCATCTGAGGGCACGTGGCTCGGGCGACTCTCGAATAGTGACCTGAAGGCTTCTGCTGGACATCATGGCTGGCCAGGCCCCTAGGGTTGACCTGTACCTCTTTTCTGGCAGATCGCGTGGACTCTGGGAGAAAGCAGTTTGCAACTGATGGGCACTTGGCTCGGGTGACACTCGGGTAGTGACCCTGAAGGCAGCTACTGGACCCTGGAGTCCCGACAGCCCCTATGGGGTGTTCGGCCACTTTTCTCTATTCCCTTCTGGCAGATCGCGTGGACTCTGGAAGAAAGCAGCCTGCACCTGAAGGCAATTCGGCTTGGGCTACTCTCAAGTATTGTCCTAAAGGCAGCTGCTGGGCCCAGAGTTCCAGCCCCTTTGGGGGTGTTCAGCCACCCTTGCCCCCTTCCCTGCTGCTTCCAATAAACCTTTTACTCCCCTTCCTGAGGTCTGCGGGTGTCATTCTTCACTCTCCGTAGACAAGAACTCGCCGGGGGTTTTCTCGCAAGAAACCCCCGTTTCAATGATAGCACTGGGATAGTAACAGTAAGGTTGAAACCCAGCTATTTTTAAAATTTACTAGACTCAAGGTTAACTACTCATTCTCTGATACCTCAATAGATCTCAGATTTAGATTGAAAAAAATGCTTATTCCTTACTAACGGGATTTTATGACAAATGACATAGAATTGGAATAAGAATCTGTTTTATTTGTCTGGAAGGCACTCACATCATTAGTAAAGACCAAAACAAGTTTAAACATCTCCCAAGGTTAGAGATAGAATTCACTTTTGTATTTAAAGACTCTTAGTTCCATGGAGGGGGGAGGTATTTCCTCTGCTACCAGGCACATGTATGCTCGTGAACAAACACATACATGGACACACGTGTACCATCTATGTCAGGAGAAGACACCACAGTCTCATAGTCCTTTGTTCTAATAGGATTACAAGATGTACTCACTATTTAACTCACCAGTAAATATTCGAACTGAGAATTACTGTACCATTCTTCATCTGAGCACCACAGGGAAGGTTCTGGAAAGTTCCAACATTTAAAGAATTGGGGTGGAAATAAGAGAGCTTATGTCAAGTCAAAAGAGCATCCACATAACACATGATTGAGACAAATTATGAGCCTGGTCCTGTTGATTCGTCACACAAGTCTATGGAAATATTTTAATACCATTTTTTAAGGGATAAAACATGTTTTAGACAGTTTACTATGTTTTTAATTAAGCTAAATTTATATGTACTTATTCACATTACTATGCTGACTTCAAATGATCAATTCTGGAAATGGAACACCTGGAAAAATTATTTTAGGCAGGGATTTAGAAACATATTCAGAGAGATGCAAATCAAAACTACCCTGAGATTTCACCCAATTCCGACTAGAATTGCAATCATTCAAAACACAAACAACAACAAATGCTGGCGAGGATGTGGAGAAGTTGGAACTCTAAAACATTGTTGGTGGGACTGCAATTTACTGCAAAAATTTTGAAAACAGTATGGAGAATCCTCAGAAGAATGGAAATGAACTTACCATATGACCTAGCAATACCACTGCTGGGTGTCTACCCAAAAGAAAGCAAACCAAACTAATACATGTGCATCTATGTTCATAGCTGCACAATTCACCATTGACAAACTATGGAACTGGCCAAGATGTCCATCAACAGATGAATGGATTACAAAACTGTGGGATATGTACACAATGGAATTTTACTCTGTTATAAAGAAGAACACAATTACATCATGTACAGGGAAATGGATGGAACTGGAGGACATTATGCTGTGATATTAGTCAGTCAGAAAAGATAAGAAATTGGATGCTCTCTCTAATATGTAAATGCTACAGAGGAATAAATCATAGGATGAACTCTAAATGAAGAATGAGATTCTATAGATGAGCAAATAAGGTGACCTGCAGGGATGGGAGGGGCAAAGAGGGAAATTCTCTAATGCACATGATGTACTTATCAAACAAAGCAAAGTCAATAACTAAGCCAAGCATGAGAAGGAAGGGGGAGGGAATGAGGAAGAAATTGGGTAAAGGTTAATTGGGTGATGTGTGCATGTAAGTCTCCACCATCTTGTATCCCATTAAGATGTATGACTACAATGCACCAATAATTTAAAAATATATATTTCCAAAAAAGAAACATATTCAGTTTTTAAAATTCATTTATAATACATTTTGTTAGTTTCTAAAACTGAATAATGTCTTTTTTTATTCAGAAACTTTTAGAATTTAAAATTAATCTGATATTTGTAGAATTGTTCAATCTTAAGAGATAGCTAAGTTATAAACTCTTTTGTACAAAATTGTACTTGTTTCAAAACAATATTAAATATCCTTTCCATACTTTACAGTTTTAATTATAATTATAAGGTATTGATTTTATTTTATTTTATTTACTTTATAGTGCTAGGAATTGAACACAGAGTCTCACACATTCTAGGTAAGTAGTCCTCCATTGACTATTTACCTCCACTAAGTTACATGACAGGCCCTGAAAAGTATTACAATGTCTGAAACAGCTAGACCTTTGACATAATTTAGCTAGTTTTCTAAACATCTTAACTGACAATTTTTCAACAAATATTTAATCATCCATGTTACTGCAAGGTACTAGATCTTATGTGACAGATAACCAGTGAAATTAGAGTCAATTAAATACACATCAATCAATATAGGCTAGAATTACCACTGTGGCTTAACAGCCTTGCAAAGCACTTGTATTGATTATAGGATTTTTCAGCAAAGATATTTCCAACATTTATTTTCTTAGTTTTTGATTCCTATGAATTTATTACTATTCCCTTCTTCTTCATTATCTCCTCTCTTTCCAAAAAGACTCTGGTTAGATATTACCTATAAGGTAAGAGAAAAGTGTAATGAACGGTTAGATAATAGATGATCAATAGACAGACAGACACGGCTCTTCAATAGTATTCCCCCTTAAGTCCACAAACCCATGCTCAGCCTCTGAGATTTGCTAAAGACTTATCTGAGGAGGCCAAAAGATGTAAAGAGTTTGCCAGATTCCAAGGCCTTTACGATAGAGCCCTGTGTATGGCTAATAGTTCTGCAGGGACATGTTTTTCATGCCATGAAACAGCTTTTATTGTATTTATTATGCCTAAAATTCACACATTCAAGAGATCATGACAGGATATCCATAATTTAAAGTTAACCATTGAAAGGAAAAAAGATTTCAGTCACAGGCACGGTACTGCATGAGTTATAGAACAACATTTTCCTTCTTATCAAAACAAATGGCATTAGCCAACTGACACTTTAGAACTTGACAGCATGTTGGTATATTGAGTAATCCAAATTAAAATGTTTAGCATGGCATAAGGACAATTAAGCATTTGGCCATTGGGAATATCAAAACTAAAAGCAATATGGAAAGATTATGGAAACACGTGCAAACATTTGCATGTACATTTTTTTTCCTCAGTGCAAAATTTACTTAGAGTTAACTTTCACACTTTGCCTATAACTAACTGTGCTCAGAAGAAAGGTCCATCCATTCCTCCTGTCCTTTCCTTCCTTCCTTCCTTTCATTCTCCCTTCCCAGGCAGGTAGTTATTATAGTTAGATATAAAAATATTTCCCAGAAGTTCATGTATTAATGTCCAGAGTTTAATAGCAGAGTTTATATAGTTACGTCATGAGGGTTGAATGAATTTTCTGCATGCTAACATTGGCAGGGGGGTCAGGCTAGAGGAAGTGGGTCCCTTGGGGTGTGTCTTAGAGATTTTATCCCCTGCTCACTCTCTTGCTTCCTGTCTCTGTAATATGAGAGCAGAGTGTTTGCTCTCTCCCTCTCTCTCCTTTCTGTTGCCTTAGACTGAGTTCTGCAGACCCACCTCAATGTGGACTACACCCGAAATCTCCAAAATATGTGAGCAAATAAATTTTCCTTCCTCTCAGTTGTGTAATCGGTTGTTTTGGATTGCAGCAGTGAAATTATTGACCAAGTCACCAGCATTACACAAACTACATTTGTATTTGGAGATGGAGTAACGTATAAAATGTTAGTGGCAGAAAATTAACTTTGTGCCAAAATAATTTTATAAAGATACCACTTCAGTTAATAGGGATGCAGTTTTATATAACTAGTTAACATATGGAATTTTATATATTTCTAAAATATCTTTAACAAGTTGATGAATAAGGCAGCCTTATAATATTATTATGATTTTTGTGTCCAAGGTTACCAGCAAGATTAAACAATTTTTCATAGTCATATTGAGGATTACTATATCCCCTTTTGTAACATAAAGATTTATGTTGGTGTTCAGTTTGCTACTAGAAAGGTTTGTGTTTCTCTTATTGATATAATTAATCTATTATTCAAGAAATTTTTCGTGTTTGTGAAAATCTTTGCTTGGCTTCTTTATTATGTGTGTATGCATGGTACTGGAGATTTAACCCAGGGGCATTCTACCTTTGAGCATACCAACAGACCTATTTGACTTTTTTATTTGTAACAGGTCTCTCAAAGTTGATGAAGCTGGCTGTACACCTGTGATTTTTCTGCCTCAACCTTCCATGTACTGGGATCAAAACCATCATGCATCATTACATCCCAGCTCTTTATCTTGCTAATATTTGGAATATGCTTAGAAAATCCTCATCTACTAGAAGTTATTTGCATAAGCATCTATATTCTCTTGTATTAATTTCCATTGACCCAAAAGGACAATGGACACACATTGGGTATTAATTTTGATTTGAGGCCAGTTTTCCTGTTACAAGAACCTTTCTTCTACCACCATAAGTAATATAAAAACCGGAGGATAGTTTGGAAACAAGGGGAACAGGTGGGCATTGATTTCTAGAAAATAATCTAAAGACATTTTTAAGGCCACATTGTCTCTTTCATGGAACTGGATTCAGGCACTAGCTTTTCCAAGACAAATACAGAGAAACCAGTTCAATAGACTCTACAAATCACACATGTAAGAGTAACTCTTAGATTTCTTTTCCCCTAGGACTCTTTCAGACCCTGTGGAAATTCACATAGCAATATCGACCAAGTTAGGAGTTTTCTATTTCTAATATTTTGAGTCCCTTCATGGTCTTAGGAGGCCTTGGGAGGATTCTTTAGAGCCCTTTGGTATCTTAAATTCTAAAATGATTGAAGACTGTATACTACTTAAATAAGTCTCTTATTTTAAACAATGATGTCCCATCTTTAATGCAATTAGTTGAACAGAGAGTAAAAAGTAAATCAGTAGAAACGTCACTTGGAAGTCTCTACCTAAAGTCACAAAGCCCCATTACCTTCCCCAAAAGATAAATTGTAGCATTGAAGGTGATTTTTTGAATATGTTAAATTTTCTGAGTGTATGGCCCAAACTAGTCCCATATTATAACTACAGAGCAGCTTTCTATTATATTAATAAATTATACATTTACTCTCCATGATAACTGTACTAGTATTGGGAAGAGGTTTTAAAATGTATTATTGTACCAGTATTGGGAGAGATTTCCAATTTTGAAAATATATCATTGATACTAAAGGAAGCCAGGATTGGTAGGGAGAAGGGACTTGTAATTTACATTTCTAAAGAGAAGGAAAAAAGCCAGAGCCAGGGAAGGGGTTTCTTTACATTTCTAAAGAGAAACAAATGGCCTGAGGGATGGAAAGAAATCCCAGATCTGGAGAAGCAATTTAACACATCTTGGGGATAGAACAAAGGTGGAGAGGTCTGTGTTTGGAGACAGGGCCAGCCCCAAATCCAGCTAGAGATAGCAGAAAAACTGGGCTAGAGACAGGGCAGCATATCTACAGATCAAAGGACCTGCTGCAGAATTGGTCTGGATAAAAACACTCAGTAAACTGGAGTTCTTTGGTATATTCATTCGAATTGCCCCCTTGTGCCTCTCTCTCAGGCACAGGGCTGTGCCTATCTCTTGTATTTCTATCTTTTAATAAACTTCTTTAAATCTTCAGCAATGGTCCAAGCTATGCATATTTATTCTTAGCTTAGGACAAGATCCCACGGGTTTTTTTTTCTGATTTTCTATTTGTGTGGTTGTGGTGGGGGAATTACTTCTCCCCTCACACACCTAACATACTTCACTGCAACAATGACCATCTCATGTCTGTCAACTTCTCTGCAAATCCCCTCAAACCCATTACTGTATGGCTGGATCCTTTTGAAATATTTCTAGCTAATTAAAAGAAAAAAATATATTTATATATATTTATATATATAATATGTAATATTATATATGTTACATATATGCTATATATAATATTATATAATATATATTATTTATATATTTATACTATATATATATTTGTGGCTGTTTTGTGCAGGCTAATGGAGTATAAGCTCAGACTTCAGATCTGACTGGAATTATGGTATTCCTACTAAGCCACCCTTGTTAACACTAGCCACAGCAGTGCTACTCCGTTTGATTGATTATCTGCTTTCATCAGTTATAAGTACCATCTGAACATCTCTGCAAAGTGTTCCCATTATACTCCTTGGAGAAAGAGAAATGTGTAATGTACTCATTTTCACACTTGGACCAAGCTAATGTCACATGGCTCCTCCTCATCTCAGGCCAACACCATGCCTTCCTCCCCTTTGCCCCCGGGCTAGACTGAAATTATATTACCACTTATCCCCTTTCATCGGCTGCCCATTCAACTCTCCTTGAACAGGAAATTATAAATTATGGACTTGCCTTCTAAAAAAAATCATCTATCTGTACCATATCTTGCAAAAGAAACTTTATATAAAATTTATCTCAACTCACATTGTTACCAAAAAGTTATACCAAAAGGAAATATGAAATATTTTTGCAAGAATATGGAAGTAGCACTGTAAATTTTTATTCATAGTCTGTATTAGAGCTATTTTCTGAGTTACGTATTAATTTAGTTTTAGAAATATTTGTTAAAGGACTAATTATCCCTCTCTGCCATACACATGATGAAGACCTAATCCCCAGTTCCTCAGGATGTGACAGTATTTCGAGATAAGGTGTTTAAAGAAGAAATTCAAGTAAAATGAGGTTATTGGGGTGGCCCTAATCTACTGACTAGTGCCCTGATAATAAGAGGAAATCAGGAAGGACCCTGGAGGAAGACAGCTATCAACAACTCTAGAAAGAAGGACTAAAAGAATTCAAACCTGTTGATACCTCGGCCTCAGGCTTCTAGCTCCACAATTCCAAGCAAAGGAGTTTCTATTTAATCTAGCCAATCTGTGATACTTTGTCCCTGACAGCCCTAGCAAAGCAACATGGGATTTTACTGCTCTCTCATTACAGATGAGCTCCTCTACCTGGGTATTTTTAGTACTTATTATCATTTCTAAGATGAGGCTTATTTTTCTTGCTCTTCTTTTTGGGATAAAGAGACTGTTCTACGGATCACATGACTGCTGACACTGCAGCCTAAACTTGACTCACATTCCTGTCTGGTATCAGCTTTTTGAGAGTTTCCAGAGAAGTGTGGGAGTTTTCATCTTAAGTCATGATATGTGTCAGCACACAGGGGCTGCCGGAGAAAACCACAATGTGAACAAGAATGTCAACGCATTTTCAGTCTACTGACAACTTACGGCTGTACATGATGGTCAAAAGCCAAAAGGTGGCCACTTATCTAAAAATCAGATCCCAGGCCAGGCATAGTGGTTTATAATTGTCATTCCAGTACTTGGGAAGCCCAAAAAGGAGGCTCACAGGTTCTTCCTGGCCATCCTAGGCAATCAGTCAGGCCCTGCACAACTTAGTGAGACCCTGTTTCAAAATTAAAAACAAAAGGAATAAAATAGGGCTGGTCATGTAGCTTGGAGGTAGAATGTCCCTGGGTTCCATCCCCAGTACCATAATGCATTCAATACATAACAAATAAATAAATACAATCAGATCCCTGGAAACCATGAACTTGGTTTTCAACAGAATCACATCTAGCCCTCCGTAGCTATGAAGCAGTCTTTTTCTCTCCATTTTCAACTAATTCATGAGTATCCAGAGAGCAGTCTCCCCACTTTAAGGTGTATTGCTCTTCTCATGCCACTGAATAAATTCTGAGCCCTTCAACCAAGGTCATTCCTGCAAGCTTGACATACCCCACGTGGCTGTCACCAGGGTTCCATTTGTCTACAGCTTTTTAAAAAAAAAATAATTCACAGTCACAATTAAAAATTCAAGATGTCACAAATAGCCCACGTTATGCCTTCTACTAGTCCGAGATAACTTTTATCTGTATTAAATTTTAGGATTTCTGAGACAGTACACAGCATTCCTGTTCTGATCTTGCCTGAGAAGGTAAACCACACATGGTAAAAGAGAGATGCTTTTTTTGTGTGTTGGCACAGATGCCCTGTTGGGGAACAGAGGTGAATCACATCGCGACTGACAAATGATTCTAAAGACTCTTAGGTCACTTAGTTTTCTGTAACAATAAAATGTCAAGTGACAAAAAAAGAACAGGTCAATGTCACCTTCCAACTGTGATTCTCATATTTATCCCACAGGTAATATTTTAACTCTGAATTTTTATGGGATATTTCTCTTATATATTGATAGGGGACCAAATATTTGGACCATGTGAAAGTATTTTTCTCACGTTTTCCTTGATATTTAATAGAAAAATTTGCCTCACTGAATTGGTTATTATTTTCCTGTTTGGCCATAGAGATGGAATTCAGGGACATTTTATTTCTGAGCTATACAGCCTTGGACCTTTTTTATTTCTTTTTAAAAACAGACTCTCACTAAGTTATTGAGAGACTCACTAATATGCTGGGACTGGCCTCAAATCTGTGATCATCCTGTCTCAATTTCCCAAGTACTGGAATTTCAGGCATACACCACTATGCCCAAATGTATTGGTTATTCTAGACTCCCAAATTCAGTCATATTGCTACACACATAGTGGAAACTATGTATTAAATAAATGAGTTTTTAAAAGACCAAATCAGAGACTGACAACAAAAGAACATTTTAAACTAAATACATTTATGTTTAATTTTTGCCTGTGGTGACATTTTGCTTTGGGATTAGAATTTTAAAAAGTCTGAACTTCTATTGCTATTATAAGCACACTAATTAACAGATCATAAAAATTACAGACAATCCACTTCCTATTGGGATATACAATGACAAAAACCTACTTGCACAGTACAAACAAGAAAATTCCAGAAAGAAAAGTCATGGTCTTAAAAAATAAGCCATTCTTGGTTTGTTAAAGATAATAGCTTCTATCATAGTTCTTCCCCCCTCAGGTAATACAAAGGCAGTACTTTTAATATACTATCTATCCTAAGGAAAGACTTCTTCCTGATAAATGGTGTTTACATTTTTACAAGCTGACTCCAGAAAGGAGCTCTGATATTGTTTTTTTATCAGGATTTTAAATTCCAAGCACATAACACTGGTTTTATTTTAAAGAACTATATACTGTCTTTTGCATGATTGGTCATTTAACCATAAATATTGAATACTAAAGTGGAAGAAAAGCTACATTTAAAAACCTAAAATATCAATTAAAATAGAAAAAAATTAAAGATACTTCTACATTTCTAAGATATTTTGTCATCTTTGTGATTGTTTTTATTAATCTGATATACTATTAAGACTTCCTACATTAAATACTACTGAATTTAATGCTGAATAATATATTGTTATTTATTAATCTAAAACCATTAATTATCCAAGATTGCATTTGGGAAAATATATAAAAATAAAGCCATAAATATAGACATACGTAAGGAAAATATTTGCAGGACTAAGAGATTATTAACTGTAAAACGGAACATTCTTAAACATATATAGTTATATCAGAAAAATGTAATAACTTTAATTTAAGACATTACAGCACTTCAGCCAGGCATGGTGGCACACACTTATAATCCCAGCATTTGGGCGGCTGAGACCGGAGGATCACGGTTCATGGACAGCCTCAGCTACTAAGCACAGCCCTTCGCAACTGAGTGAGACCCTGTTTCAAAATTAGAAAGAATAAAAAAATAGGGCTGGGGGTGTCACTCGGAGTAGAATGTCCCTGGGTTCCACCCCCGGTGCCATAAAATAAATAATAAAATAAAATAAAATAAAATAAAATAATAAAATATCACAGCACTTCCATTTGGAGAGCAAACTAATAATACTTTAAAAGATATTCATTTAAAACTGACCAAATCATGTTATCTGTATATACTAATATGGGACAACAAATTCCACTATCATGTTTAATTATAATGTCCCAATAAAATTAAAATAACAAATACTTGTAGAGGTAAGTCGTCATCAATGAGCTCAGTAGCAGTAACATATGTGCTAAATTGGGAAGAGTCAAGTAGAGTCAAACAGCACATTTTAAAAGGTTTCATTAAAATCGAAGGCAGAGTGTAAAAAGTAATGTACAGATTTGAGGGCCACACTATGGGGTTCTAAAGCAACCAGGCATGAACAGCAGCAGACAGCTGTGACCAGGCCCCCGCCTGATGGGCCAAGGGCAGCCCACTGTGAGTGTCATCCACACAGCGACTACCTGAATAAGGATACAGCCAAAAAGTGATGCAGCCACAGCAGAAGTACAACAGAAAAGGAGGGGGAGGATGAAGAACTTAGCCTGTCTTTACTCTCACCCTGTGATCTTCTGATGTTACTCTCTACTGGTTGAGCCCAATCATAATCCAGAGACAGCCTCATAAGGAAAAACTTGAAAATTAATACTGGAGACAGCCTCATAGGAAAAACTTGAGAAATAAATGGCAAATACAGGTCTGAAAACAAAGGTAGAATGATCAACAGAAGACACTGTTGTCAATCATCATCTGCTCTTTACCTCTGCTGATTTCAACTCAGAGAAGTTGGGTGTCTACTAGAAAAGAGATGAAGTTTATCACACAGTTGCAAAGTGATGTCAGTTTGGTTTTACTCACATCAAAAAAATAAGTTCTAGGTTTGCTACCACCAAACTATTCTTATGAAACAGAGCCATACAGAGAGAAAGAGAGATGAAAACAGAATCTGGAGGGTATAAGGAAAATCACGAGTTGTGGTGGCTCATTCAAAACACCAAGGAGGAAGAGTCAACTAAGAGGACAGAAGAGTGAGTCTAGAAGGGGTTCAGGTGGAAAATCCTCACGAAAACTGGAACAAAACGATGGTAGCTCAGAAAAACAAATAGAAAAAGATCAAAAAGAATTTTGATCAAGAAAAATGCAAAATCAGGAAGGTCTGGGTTGCCAGGCGTGGTGGCGCACGATTGTAATCCCTGCGCTTGGGGGCGGAGACAGAAGGATTCAAAGCCAGCCGTGCTGGCTTAAGAGACCCTGTTTCCAAATTGAAAAAAAAAAAAAAGTATAAAAATAGGTCTGGGAGTAGCCCGGAGGTAGAAGGGTTTCCAGGAACCCCAATACCCTCCCCCCAAAATTTAAAAAGGTCTGGGTTGGCAGGATATTTGGGGCTGTCCTAGGATAGAAGGGGCCATGTACATTAGGCCAGTTGAGAAGCATAGACCTTCCTGACATCTATCAGGCTGGGATACCTGAAAAAAGTAGACTGAGTTGCAAAGATGATAGGAAAGGACTTTCTACTGAGTCTATAGTCCTGTTGGAAAGGGTCACAATATGTTCATGTTTGAGTGATTATCCCATCCTTATTACATAGCTTCGTTCTCTAAGATCTGGGATCATCCGAAATTCAGGAGGACCAGAGGAGCTAAGGCAGCTTGACAGTGAGAAGTAGCTTCAGCCTCAAAACTATCTCAGCTGCACAGTTTTAAAAAAATCAGATTCTATATCTACCTTTCAGACTAGATTCTATGTTGACTTCTTCAAAGAGAACTACATTACTCCAAGCCCAACAGAACAATGATATGTTTAAAGAAATCAAACTCCAAACAACATTTTATTTTAATATTGCCACCCTCCTAAGTTCTGAAAAAAGAAACTCTTCCAATTTTTGGGAAAACCCTAAATACCTCTGAAAATTTCTTTGACTCATAGCAGTGGATCAACTAACCAGAATTTGTTGCTTGCTGGGCATCAAGGTGACAGGGATAGGCAAGTGGACTGGAACTGTAATAAATAAACTAGCAAATAAAATCACATTTGTCAGTGAAATTGTTGTGTAAACAGACTCTTCAAATTTGAAATCTCTTCAAAGTTTCTTCACTTCTTCACCGATTAAGCACATCTTTTATCGTTTTCCTAGCGGAATCTCCTAATGCAAGCCTTCTCTGGCACTTTTCATATTATAACTTTCTTTTTCATTGTGTTATTCACACAAAACTCAGGTGTTTCATTCATGTAATCTGCATATCTTAGTTACAAACACAAAATACTGTTCTCAGGATGAATGGGTTTTGGCAAGGAGAGTGTGGCAAACATAGGAAATAAATTTTACCACCCCTGTAAATTCAAAATACTACCTGTACAAATATACAGTATAGTAACATTGCTTGACATCAAATCATTCTGAAATTTTTTTGCATGAAAACCAAAAAAATGAGTCAACTTATATGATATGGCTGCCAGGAAAAGTAAACAATTAAACTACAACACATTTTTAAAATTTTAAAATTTTAAAATTTTTAATTTTTAAATTTGACCATCTAAACTGAAGTAAATTTTTAGATGAAACTATATAGACTGACACAATTTTCTTTATGTGGTAAGGAAAATAATATTTCCAGTAAGACATGCTTTAAAAAAAACATGAAAAACTAAAGTTAGCATATGATGGCTAAATAAATAAGGGTTTATAAAGTTATAATCTAATCTATAGCAGATGAAAAATATATATATATGGGTGTTTATAGAAAAATAATGCCAAGGGGAAAATATTTTTAATGAAACTCATAAAAATTGTTATGTCAAATAAATATTAGATTTGTTTTGTGTTTTTCTGGAGTTTGAAATTTGATCAGGAAGGCATAAACTACAGGGGAGAAGATTGGCACACCACGTGAGAAATAATTTTATGATAATTTGAGCCACCTGAATATAAAAAAAAAATTGTGGGTGAAAACATACCATAGTGAGGTCAGTTTAAAAATTCAAAGAGGAAAGTCACATCACTGGAAAAAAAAATAAATAAAAGACTGGTTGACATACAGAGTTTTTGTAGGGCTTCATGGTATTGGATAAAGTTGTCTTTTGTTTTTCTAATTGTTGTTGTTAATTCTAGAGTTGTATTTCTTTATTTTGACATGGGTACAACTCCAAAGAAAGTGAACTATTTCATATCATATATAAATATATTTTTTCACTACATATATATATGAAAAATATATTTTTTAAAATTATATAATATATATTTATATAGAATATATAGAATATAATATACAATATATTATTATATATTATATATTATATATTATTATATATTATTAATATATATTATACATATTATATATTAATATATAATATTTATATATAATATATAAATAAAAATATATATTTTAAAATATATATGTGATTATATATATGTATATATAATCACATACATATTTATATATATAATCACATACATAATTATAAAAGAAATATGCATAATTTTCTTTTACCAAACTGTTGAAACAATGTGGGTACTAATAATTATTAGAGTAGTAGTTTTAGAATATTTTCTCAATAAGGAATGATCTATACTATCAACTCCCTTCTTAGATCAACAAATACTTACTGCTTCAATTTCCTACAGATAGATTATTACTACCCTTGGGGCAGAAGAATCTATTCCTTATATGTGAGGCCCCGAATTAAATTAGATGAATTATATTTATTATTAGAATGTAACAGGTAGAGGCCGTGCATGGTGGCGCACGCTTGTAATCCCTGCACTTGGGAGGCGGAGACAGGAGGATTGCGCAGGTTCTAAGCCAGCCGTGCTGGCTTAAGAGACCCTGTTTCCAAAAATAAAAAAGTATAAAATAGGTCTGGGAGTGTAGCCCTGAGGTAGAAGGGCTTCCAGGAACCCCAGTACCACCAAAAAAAAAAAAAAAAAAAAAGAATATAACAGGTAGAAATTTGATTACACTTAACCTATTTCTATAGATTCTATGTATTTGAAACTTTAAAATCCAAATTCTATTCATTATTATGAGGATTCTTAAAATTCACTATTTAGAAAATAACCCTAAAAGTTTGTTAAAATTTACCTCTAGATTTTACCCGCAGAAATTTTAATATTGTATTCGGAGGTACTGATGACCCAAATATTAATGATATTGTATATTATTATATATATTGTTGAGATGACATCTATAATATGCACATTCAATAATAACCTCAAATAAATTAGAAACAAACTGTTCCTTGAGAAACAATTAGCTGAAAACAACACCACACCACACACACACACACACACACACACACACACACACACACAGAGAACACCACAACACAAATAGGAGGCAAAGCCGAAATACCTAGATTAGGTACGAATTCCAAGTGGAAATATATATTGATGGTAAATTTCTGAACTTTGCCCATAATTTATTAACAGAAAAATTATATCCTAACACAGCACATCAGTTTCCTCTTCCATACAAGAACTTTTTAGCACAGTGACTCACAGAGTTGTTTACAGATAGAATCATGTCTTTAATGGCATCCCATTCTTATTTCAAGATTCCTTATTTTAAAAGTATTATTAAAATCAAACCATTAGTCCACCCTCAGAATATATTTCACATATCCTTTGATGCTAAGAAAAAAAATTAGTTCAATTTCTAGCTTATTTTCCCCCAAACAGTTCTCATTTCATTTTGAATCTGTCAAAACCAAAGCTTTCCAAAAATAGTCTCTCTCTGATGGCTTGTTTTATTTCACTTGAAAATTCTCTTGTTGGTTTAGATGACTCTGGTGTTGCTTAAAAGAAAATTGAATGTGTGTATTAGATGAAAACTACAATGAGATATATTATGAAAGGGATCAACTGAAGGAAATAATAACTGAATATTGGGAGCTGGCGTTATCAACTGAAATTGAAAACTCATTCTTTAATCATGCTAAAAAGGATACTCCATCTTGATCATACTTTAAATTTCATTGTTGAGAGTCAGCAAGGAACAAAGTCATAAGGACATCCTAAGGGAAGGCGATGGCGTTTCAACACCTACTCATTTGCTTTACAAATTCAGAGTGAAATGCACTGTTTTTAATGAAAGAATTTTTCCTGATTCTAGAATCAACACTTCCCTCATCACTTCAGAGACTGCATCGAACATCGATGCTCAAGGCATAGAGTGCATCTAATATCTTTCTCACAATGAGGGTTAATTATTTAAATTTAAACTTTATATATATACATGTATATATAAAATTCACATGCACATATGAGTATGTGTATTTTTAAATTAAAAATGTATGCATTTTTAAAAATTTTAAGTGTGTGTGTGTGTGTGTGTGTGTGTGTGTGTGTTGTTGGAGATTGACTTCAAGAGCATCCTACTTCCCAACTACATTCCCAGCACTATTTTATCTTTTATTTGGAAGTTTGAGACAGGAGGATCACAGGTTTGAGGCCAGCCTCAGAATTAAGCATGGCCCTCTGCTACTCAGTGAGACTCTGTTTCAAAATATACTAAAAAATGCAATAGGGCTGAGGGGGTTTATCCCTAGGTAGGAGAGAGAGAGAGAGAGAGAGAGAGAGAGAGAGAGAGAGAGAGAGAGAGAGAGAGAGAATGAGAATCAACATGAATCAAAATTGACTCTTGGTCACTCTACACTCATGCCCATTGTCTTTCCCAGATAACTGTCTAGATGTTTCCAGGATTCTTAGCTCCTGACCTACTTCTCTTGCCAGAAATGGCTGGCTAAGACTTTTCACATCCCATTACTTGAACGTTCATGTGTCTGCATCTTTCTTCCAGTTTCAAAGCACCCCATGATTACATAGAGCCCAAGTGGATAGCCCAGAATCATCTCTCCATCCTAGAATCGACTTAGTGGCAACCTCAAGTCTGTCTGCCATCCCAATTACACTTTATACACCATGATGTATACAGTTAGGCAGTGGATACCATTTGAGGTACAATGCCCCTAGATTCCATCCCCAGTACCGCAAAAATTAAAAAATGAAAAATATATCTATATGTCCATGTGCTTTGTACCTCTATTCACAGTAGCCAAGATTTGAAATTAATCTAAATGTCTAGCAGTGGATCAATAAAGAAATTGTGATATAAAAACACAGCAGAATACTATTTATCCATTAAAAGGATAAAATCCTGTCAAAAGAAAAAAGGCTGAGACATGAAGATTTTAGGTTCTAGGCCAGGTTCAGAAACTTATTGAGGCTCTCAGGAACTTAATGAGACTATGCTTCAAAATAAAAAGTAAGATAGGGATGGTATAGCTCAGGCATACACACACACATATACTCGCACATGTATACTATGTATACTACACACTCACACACATGTATACAGAAAGAATATAAACAGCAGTTGATTTGGGCAGAGATGTGGGGAAATCGGAAGCATACACATTCTTGGTAGAGTAGCAAATTAATACACCTCCTGTGAAGATGAGTGATAAATCCTCAGAAGATTCGAAATGGAACCATGGGTCACATGAGGGAATACGAAGGAATTATGAAGTAATTACAAAGGAATTAAAGTCAGAAATTATAGTGACACATGAATGTTTATAGCAGCATAACTTAAAATTATCAAATTATGAAGCCAATCTAGGTCTCCATCAACAGATTGATGGATAATAAAACCGTGTTAAATTATGTCACTCTAAACCTCATTATGATGTATAATTAAAATGCACTAATTAAATTACATCTATAAACAGTTTTGTCTAAGAATGACTATATATTTATAATAATGGGGTCATCTATAAGACCCAAACAGAATCATAGCCCCTATAGAATTCTGGGTAGAAAAACTAGGGCTGGTTTGCTCTTGGAGACTTTAGAGGAAAGAGGTCCCATAGACCCTTGGTATTTTCTGCAAGTTCTAGATAGGGCCTTATGTCAGTTATTCAATAAGCGTGCATAAAATCACTAATAAACTATGTGGAAAAAATCAAAGAATCAAAAACACCATTTCTGCAGAGAGGAAGGAAAAAAAGTGTATTTGGACAGATAATTTTTCCTATTACATGATAGATAACAAATGTTGAAATTTCAGACCAGGAAGAAATTTATTCTAGATGGTGTAATGCAGAAAGCTATCATATAACACATGTTCCGGTTCAGGTCTCAGTATCAGGAAGCATTTCATAAAAAACAGATTGGGTTTCCAGTTTGCAGGAGTATATAGAAACACACTCAAAGACCTTCCTTCACTTACGTTTCACAAAAACAACAAGAAATCAGAGGATGAACCAAAATAATACTGTGTTCCTTTAAGGCCATGGAAGGTTTATGGGTACAATTAACTTATAGAAACTCATTTCCATAAGAATGTGCTCTTCTCCCAACAAGCAAGTGGTACTGGCCCTTGCCTCCAGGAGCTAGCTACCTGCAAGAGTTGGGGCAGAGCCAGTAACACTAGCCTACGAAGAGCCACTTTTCTGAATCCAAGGGCAAGATGCCACTGGGGCAAACTTGCGGTCCAGCATATCTAATTTGAATGTGGAAGAACCGCAAACCCAAGGATGATCCTCTTTTTCAAATAATTTAATCCATGGAGTTTGTACTTAGTAAGAAAGGGATGGCGTAGAGTTGGAGAGGAAAGTTATCTTCTGGCAGCCCAGCCTTACATATTCATGGTCTCAAGCATCTTAAGCTCATGATCCTCAAGTTTTATGTCCTCAAATCCTAAGAGCCCTAACCTCTTGCCATCCACAGCATCAGTGCCTAACACTGTAGCCATGTATCATTTCAAAGTTCAGCAGTCTCAAAGCCAACGGCATGCCAGGTCTTAATCTTGCAGGAGTTGGCACTGGTGTCCTAATGGAAGGAGAAATCAAGACACGTCTTCCAGTGTTCTAAATTCAAAGTTCATGGATGAATGCAAAACTGCTACCCAACGCCAGACTATCTGAAGTTGAATTGATGTCAGTGATGTCAGCGCCTTGGCAGCATGGGAACTGAGGGCTGGTGTCAGAGGAAGAGATATGTTACCTTAGGTCTTGACACTCAAAGGCCAAGTCTCTTCTGGAGGTTATGACAGCCAAACCCTGCACTCAGCAAGCTCAGACCTGATCAGCTCAGACTACCGAACTTCACGCCAGCTTTACCTGCCTGGAGAGATAAGGGCATCAAGGCGTTCTCCCTCTTTCTCTAAATATAATGTTATAGAAGGTCAGTCCACAGTGTTTTTAGAAGCATTGTCCAGAATTAAATAAAAATCATGAGAAAAAACTAGTGAAATAATTAATTTAATAATTAATCATTTTATCCTCTTAGTATAATAATTTTAAATGTGATTTTTAATCAAGAGGAAAAAATAGTGAATAGAAACAAACAGGTAGCTTAGCTGTCAGAATGATCAGAAATAGTTTTTACAAAACCACGATGAATACGTTAAGGAATTTCAGAGTAAAGAGGAATAAAAATGACCACAGAGATAAGATATTATAGAAAAGATATGAAAGGTGTAAGAAGAGCAATTTCTAGAATTAAAAAATGAAATGTCAGAAATAAAAATAAAATGATTAGATATTTTTAACAACAAATTGAAAATAACAAAAAAAGAGGTTTAGGGACTGTAAACTGCTATCGGTAGTAATGACTGAGAAAAATCAGAGTGAGTCAATTAACAGACACCTAAAGACCAGTAGGTCAATGTAAAACAATCCCAGGACAGGAAGATAGAGAAATAAGGAGAAAATATATTAGAAGAAAGTTGGGCTAAAATTTTCCAACGTTGATAGTAAGTGGTAGCACATGGATCCAGATAACTCAGTAAAATCCCATAAAATAAATAAAATCAAACTAGTTATATTAGGGTCAACTTTTGAATGCCAGCAATATAATCAACTTGGAAGCCAGACGTAAGAGAAAATAAACATTATATTATATACTGACTGAGAACAATGGTATAAAAGATTGTGCACTGTCTTGCTAACAAGAAAAAATGGAATATAAATGATTGAAATATAAAGGACTGAAAAAATAGCCCAAGTTGTGGAGTTAGATTATTATATCTGTATGTATATCTGCATGTAATCTTTGAAGGATAAATGGACTTCAGCTGGGCTTGGTGGCCCATGCTTATAATATCAGTACTTGGGAGGCTAAGACAGGTAAACTGTACTGTTAAGGAAATAATGAACAGTGCATAGGCCATGGGTGCAATTTTATAAACTTTTCAATTCACAGTTGAATCCCTGGATGCAGAACCTCTGCATATGGAGGGACAGCTGCACTTGCTTAAAGGAAACCTTAATGATGATATGCCACAGAAAGCATACTTTGTGACTCCATAAGCTAAACGACAAGAGCTCAGTGAGCAAGCGGAGAAATAAATACAAATATCTTATTGCTTGTGAAGGAGCAAAATAGTATATACAATAATATATTAAAAGAATTTTTTTACTAGTAGTGATTGAACCCAGTGCTGTTTACCTACAAGCTACTCCCCTTGCTCTACTTTGTTTTTTATTTTTTTAACCGAGTCTTGTTAATTTGCTAAGGCCTCACTAAATTGTTGAGCCTAGCCTTGAAGTTATGTCTCAGCCTCCAAAGTACTGGGATTACAGGTATGTGCTACCATGCCTGGCTGACTGTAATCTATTGAAAATGCACTTAAAATTACGACTACTCTTTAAAAAAGCAAAAGTAAGTAAACAGTAGTATATTTTAAGTAGCAGAGTTGGGTATGGTGGCACACTCCTGTGATATCAATACTTGAATACTTGGGAGGCTGTGACAGGAGAATAAGAGGTTCAAGGACAGCCTCAGCAAATAGTAAGACTCTCAGCTGCCTAGAAATACCCTGTTTCAAAACAAAAAACAAACAAATAAAAAATGGGCTTGTGTTGTAGCTTAAAGGTATTCAATCTCCAATATAAAAAAAATTAAAAGTGAGATAGTGGAGATACTGTATTGAAACATATTTGAGTGATATAAATGTAGGCAGAAATGAACTGGGCATGGTGGCGCATGCTTGTAATCTCCACGCTTGGGAAGCTGAGACAGGAGGATCGCACAGGTTCGAAGCCAGCCTCAGCTACTTAGTGAGGCTCTCAGCAACCTAGTGAGACCCTGTTTCTAAATAAAGTATAAAATAGGTCTGGGAGTATAGCCCGGAGGTAGAAAGTCTCTGGGTTCCACCCCCAGTACCACCAAAAAAAAAAAAAAAAAAAAAAAAAAAAAAAAGAAATGAAGGGGAAAAGGGCAAGCAATTAAATTATAAGGTACAAAGAAAGCACGTATATTTGGTTCAACTATATACATGAATATTCAAACAGAAATAAGGTAACTGGAAATAAAATGTGGAAAATAGAGATGGGATGCTAAGAAGAATTTAGGAGGCAGAGATTATGAGATTGGTTAAAAAATCATGAGCCAGCTATTGGCTACTTGACTTATGGAGACATACTTTAGGTATTTAGAAAGTTAGAAAGTCAAAGAATTGGGAAGAGAGCATTTAATGTAAAATCAAAAAATAAGAAGGATGGAATGGACATTTTATTATTAGAAATTGGACTTACATATTAGAGCTTTTTAAAATGTACTGTCATGTAATAAAGAGTTAATTTATATATTAGCTGTTCTAATACTAAAAATACTCCTGAATAACAAAGATTCAAAATATATACAGAACTAAATGAAAAAATACAACCCACCTTTAAAGTTGGATATTTTTAATAAAACTGTCTCTCTAGTAAAGATGCATAACATTAAAAGTAAGATTATATAATTGTTGAAAGACAATATCAAACAATTAGGTCCAAGTACATTTATCAAATGCTTTTCCCAAAGACAGCAAAATGCCCACTATTAAAATATCATTATTAAAGCACATAATACTTTAACCAAGATAGAAAATAGCTAGCCTGGCAGAAAATGTTAACATAAACCTCAAGAAATCAAAATTGTAAAAGACATTCACTAACCACAAAATGATTAGTAAGAATGAGCTAGTTAGAATTCTTTAATCTTAGAATTAAGTAACAAAAATAAGTTATAGATAAAAGACAAAATATCACAGGAATTTAAAAATATTTAAAACTAAGTAAGAATGAAATGAATAAATCCCAGTATAGCTATGGATATTCGTGGGAAAAATTTTTACTTTTACATTTTTTGTTTGTGTGTTGTGGTCCTAGGAATTGGACCCAGGGGCATTCTGCCTTCTCATTTTTTAGATTTATTTTGTTGTTGTTGTTGTTGAAGTAATATATCACTAGGTTACTGAAAGTCTCACTATGCTACTGAGGCTGACCTGGAACCCAAGATTCTCCTGTCTCAGCCTCCCAAGTACTGCTATTACAGGTATGTGCCACCATGCCCAGCTTCCTAATATTAATTTTTAATGACTTACTAAATGGATAATTAAAGGTTTAGGCACTTGAAGAAAATAGGGGCAATGAGAGGTGGCAAGTTTCTATGAGCCATTTTTTGGAAATAAAACACACAATGAAAGAAAGATGCTAATAGTGTGTGTTGAGCAATTGTGTCTAATGTTTTTCTGCAACCATTTTAGAGTCTTCCTTGAAAAGCACTTTTGACTTTAGTTGTTTCATTTTGGTGAATGCCAATTTGCTAAGCTGCAGTTTTGAGATGCCCACTGAGAAGCAGAAATAGTGACTGGAAATGGTGAGTGAGAAGATAGTTCTAACCACAGGAGAACACCGTTGTCAGTAGAAGTCAACAAGAAAGGACTGCACCTCAAAAGAGCCATACCGATTCTAGAAAGAACTCTGAAGGCACAGATGGTATGATTTCTCACATAGGGTTTGAAGGTAGGAATAATTGTAAAAATCAGGTGAGTTTTTATACACAAATAGACATTTCGGCAACACAGCTGTGAACAAACATCCGGTGCGTTATTTTGAGGTAGCATTATTTACAGGCAGTGCATACTTCTCTGGAAACCCCAAAGTTGTCTTTTGGTGACTGACTTGTGAGACTGAAATAGGAGGATCTCAGGTTTGAGACCGGCCTCATCAACGTAACAAGGCCCTCAAAAACTTAATGAGATCTTGTTTGAAAATAATAAAATGCCTGAGTGTGTGTCATCATTATATAAATATAAAAAGTACCCCTTCTCCAAACAAAGCTTGGTTTGCCCCGACCTTTCCAAGTGTCAGTATATCTGAAAAAGAATGTCTTCTTTAGTCATGCTTCTGTTTTTTGTTTGTTTGTTTTCATTTCTGTTTTTGTGATTCTGGAAGACTGAACTCAGGGACATTCTATCTCCAAGCTATACCCCTAGATCAATTTTATTTCTTATTTAGAAACAAGTAATCTCCCAAGGTCAAGCGACAGTCCAGGCAATAAATGATATTTCTGCAAATGTTTTCTTTTGAATTCTCAGCTAGCTGTTAGCTAATAACTGAGGGACCTCCCCTAGGTTTTTAACTCAGAGTCAAGTGGGAAGGAGCAATATAGAAAAATTGTAGGAACTGGAGAAGAGGTAAAAAGAGGAAGATACCTAATGTTTTCTTCTTAAAATGTAATAGGCACCATCCCTGCAGGTAGCAGATAATATGCGAGGGAGTGCTCACAGTCAGAGAAACACAAAACTTTCCACTTACTCGTGGTATTCAAAGATTCGAGCACATTCTCTTTTCCCCAACTGGCAAAACCCAGGAAATACAAATCAGTGTGTGTGTGTATGTGTGTGTGTGTGCGCGCGCACGTATGCACTAAAGGACCATGAGGCCATGGGACAGTACTTGTTGGTAAGTATACAAAATCATGGGAATCAGCATAAAAATATGAAATGGGGGTTGCAAAGTTAAGGGTGTTTTCTCACCATATTCGAGCCTTAAGAAAGAGTAAAATCACATTGAAATTGAGGTTCTGTAAAATACTCACTACTAAATAGAATAAATGAAATAAAACACTTCTGAGCTCAGTCCACCAGTTTACAAAAATTAGTATATTGACTCATTTAATTTACAACTTGTTAATATTGAAACATAAATTGCAACAATCCATTTATGCATAAAATTGATGTTTTATTTGATTTATATTTTCTTTTCATGTGTATACCTTATGTATCTTATGTATATTTTAAAATGAAAAACAATTTTTCCAATAGATACATAAATATAATATTCAATTTATGTGATAAAAACTCTAGGCTTACTTTGACAGATGAGAGTTTATTTACTTTGAAAGGATCTTCAAAATCCTATAGGAAGTATATAGAATCATGAAATGTTGAAAGCATTCTGTTTAATATTAAAATAGAAAAGAGATGTTCCCTATTATCACTTCTTTTCTTTATTATCACTGACTGTTTTCAGTCAGTGCTGAAAACAAGAAAAGTAATAAAATATATGATAATTGGAAAAGGAGAATAGAGATGATTGTTGATAATATGATTTGGCACATAAAACATCTCAAATTGAATTTTAATGTACCAGGAACTTACTGTTAGAAAATGCAATTATATAAAAAAATTTATAATTTGCAAGTTCAAATATCAACCTGAAATAACCTGGGAATAAACCTAATAAAATTGATGTAAATATTTGTTGAAAAAACTTTAAAGCTTTAAAACTACATTAGAACTTACTTTTCTAGATGCCGATTCTCATCAAATAGCCTATAAATTCCATATTTAAAAAAAATAAAACATTTTATTACAGAACTTGAAGAGCTTGTTTTTAAAACAAATGTAAGCACAGAGTCAAGGGTAGTTTAAACGGTGATAAAAATAAATTAATGAAGCTTTCCTTAACAGATATCAAGATTAATAACTTTACCATATTTAAGATTATATACTTCTGTATTAAAGATGATAAATTGATGTATAAGGCAAACTGCAGATTTCAGAGTTATCATGTTCTCCTGTTGGCATCCCTCCCTGGCCAGATATGACATGGCAGATGAGTAAGAGTCTGCCCTAGGTGGTTCTGGGAGATGTTATCACAGTAAAATAATGACGTGTGATACCACATTGCAATGAACACAAATCAATTCCCAGTGATTTAAAGACGTAGACAAGAGATAGAAAACCATGCAATTTGTTGAAACATATAAAAAAGTGCCTTTAATACTGCCTTCCTCGAGTACCTAAAATCTTCCCAAATTATCTCTTCCATGGGATGCTCCAGGGTGGACACTTGGACCTCTTTCCTATCTTGCACCTTCTTTTCCTGTCTTTATCTCTTCCTTGGTTACCTTAACGGTATCAATGACTTTAAGTAACATATTTATACTGACAATTCCCAAATATATATTTTCAGTTCTGAAGTCTCTTCAGAAAGGTCAGCATGCTTATTGACGTTTTTGTTAAAGTTTAAACGTTAATGGCTATTTATTCATTTACTTATTTATTGTGGTACTGTGGATGGAACCCAGGGGCATTCTACACCTGAGATACACCCCTAGCCCTAATTTTTATTCTTTATTTTGAAACAGGGTCTCACTGAGTTGCCCTAAGTAGTAACTGAGGTTGTTCTCGAACTGTGAACCCCCTGTCTCGAACCTCCTGTCTCAGTCTCCCAAATGCTGGGATTACAAGTATGTGCCACCATGCCTGGCTGGTCAATGGAATTTATTTTATTTTATTTTATTTTATTTTATTTTATTTTATTTTTGTGGTAGAATTAGTGGGGGTAGAACCCAGAGACTTTCTATCTCTGTGCTACACTCCCAGACGTATTTTACATTTTATTTGGAAACAGGGTCTCACTAAGTTGCTGAGAACCTCACTAAGTAGCTGAGGCTGGCTTCGATCCCGTGTGATCCTCCTGTCTCAGCCTCCCAGGAGCAGGGATTACAAGTGTGTGCCACCACGCCCAGCTGGTTAATGCCCATTTTAAATCAATGTGTCTGTTGTAAAACTCTTTATCTTCAACTACTCTCTACAGTCATGTCTACCCGTGAAACGCCAGGCACCCTTGATAGTAAGACTTCATCCTTTCAGTCTAAGGCCACAAATCTATGCTGTACTTTAACTTCTTACCCCCCAAACACTCCATTTAAATCAAGTGCGTGACCAACTATACTGCAAGGATTTTGTTCCAAGGGACAGAAGATACATGTTCAGTCTAAGTCAAAAGATGGACATTCAGGGTGGACAGTGGCCATAGCCCAATGGACTCTGTGCTTTTTGTTTCACAGGGCTATTTATTCCATACCCTCAGTGGACACAACTCTCAGTCTTAGGCCTCAGGTAGCCAAAGCTCATACATATTAATTATCATATAATTTAATGAAATGTTTTATGTATTTCTAAATTTTTTCTACTTGCTGTGTTATCATTGAGTTAAATTTAACTGTATCAATAGCCTCTGTGGAAAGCAGTATGTGCCAAAGAAAATAAAAATAAAATCAATGTAGTATCGTAAATAAATGCTAACAAGTACTTGGTAGCTGAAATACTTATTAAATATGAATAGGTTAGTTACACAGACTCATAAAACATATATAAACCTATAAACAGGAAGGGGAGCTGATTCAATCACTAGTGGAATTTTTACCAAGTAAAATTACCATAAAAAGTTGGATAGGTGAGTTGCTTTAGCTTTCTTTGACAGGTACAGTTATAAAATATTACATTCCATTATTTGATTTAATTCAAATAAAAACACATCTGACAGTTCTTTAAATCAAAAGTTAGTGCTTTGCTTTTTTGATCCTGTATATTTATTCCTGATTTCTTTCCTACTTTGGCTCCAATTATGCTTATTTTCATGATTAATACAATTATGATAATTAGCACATTGTAACACTATAAATCTTTGCTTTTTAATGCTTATTTTTACTATTTATTTTTAAATTTTTTTATTGGTGCACTGTAGTCATACATCTTAATGGGGTACAAGATGGTGGAGGCATACATGCACACATCTCCCAATTAGTCCTTAACCAGTTCTCACCCCATTCTCTCCCCCTCCCTCCTTTTCATGTTTGGCTTAGTGATTGACTTTTGATATATTTGTTAAAGTACAGAATGTGTATTTTTACTATTTCTTTATCACTGTTTCTCATCCCATTGTTGGTCTCATAAATACTATATACATTGAACAAATTAAATGTCAATTTTTATTACCATAGTTTCTGTGAATAGTGGGACTTTCAGATGTTTAGAATTTTTTGAGTTAACATTCAATGTAAATGTATTAGATGGTGCATAACTCTAAAATTGAATTTTAAGAGATTCCCTCATATGTGTGCTATTTTTTTATCTGAAGTAATAAACTATGATTTTGAAAGTGAAAAAATAAATGAAAATAAGGGAGGTTGAACTTAATAGTTAAATTAGCTGGGTTTAGCTAAAGAAGAAACCTCTGGGCCAACTGGGTGATGCTCCTTTGCTCACCTGGCCAGGTCAAAGCTCTGAGCTTCTCTGAGTGTTCAGGCAGGACCTTCCTCCTGTGCTGTCTCAGCCCTTATCTGAGCTCTGTCCCCAAGGTCTGGGGACACTTGGGTCTGATTTTTTGTGCTCTCCTTATTCTGTTGTAGGTATTTGTTAGTCCTTTTTTTCTCCCCTAACCCCATATTTTCTATTTTAAAACAATGACCAGAATCTTAATATGGATATATTTTACATTATTTGATGGCTGTTCATAGTACTCTACGTTATCCAAGAGAAAAATCATGAACTGAAAATGTATGAGATTCCATGCAAGGACAGCTCTTGGTTATAGAAATGAACACTAGATTTAAGAATAATTGCTTGCTGTTTTCTAGTTCCCTATGCATTTATTTATCTACTTGTCTAGAAATAATTTAAGATTTCTTAGATATACATATACATAAGGAAAAAAAATGCTCCCATCTTTAACACCTTGGGACCGTGAATCCAGCCTCCAACCTGTGCCTCAGAAATTCCCAGGTAGGGCCAAGACTCCAAGTACAAATATAAAACATAGCTTTCTTTTATTCTTTGCACTCTGATGTTTTGGGGGATCCTTGGTTACAGGCAATAGATCCCCTAAGTCAAAAGCCCTCAAAGCAATGTCTTAGTGAACCCAAATTTCTAAGTTGCTAATTTAGATGATATACACTGACCAGTTTCATAAGTTATTACGAGAAGAAAAAGAAACCAGTGGAGTCTTATAAAAACAGAATCTTTTTTGTGATCTCACCAAAAACAAAGGATGAACCCAACCAGACAAAAGTAATGTATGTATGTTTGTGTGCATGTGCTTGTGTGTGCATTAATAGCATGTTAATGCAGAGTGATAGCAAAAGACCTTAGATATGGTTTTATGTGCTTTCTTGCATCAAAACCGTATCATTCAGATTCAGTAGCTTTCTCAGCATGGCTGCCACCAAATCATTACATACTCATGTCTCTCCCGTTGTGTGATCTGTCAGCCCATCCCCGTTTGACTCAGACACCATATTAGAAAGATATTCCCAAACCCAGTTCTTTCATATGCTGGATTTCATGGATGTAAAAATAGAACTCTCAGTGTATCTCATAATAATGATACGGATGTCAGAGAGTCCTGGAGAAAATCATACTGCTGTAATATACACCGTATATATGTGGAAAGCGTCATCATAGAAGATTCCACTACTCTCAGGGCTTTTGCTTGTGTGAAGGCTGTAGGCAGTCACACTGTCCTCTCCGTGTCCCAGGTGAGGCAAGTGAGGAAGAATTCCATCCCTCAATATCTGGGAACCGTTCTTGAATCGTTTGCATACATTCTGGGATCTGCAAACTGGAAGAGACCTGACTTTTCAGAAATAAAACAACCTTCACACACTACATGGCCTGACAGCTATAATACAATTAGAATCTGGAAAATTAAAACAAGCACATCTTTAACTATATTGTCATGATTACAAATAGAACAAATAAAAAACCTGTCAGAGGTCCCTGTCACAGTTTGGATCTTAAATATTCCCTAAAGGCTTGTGTATTGAAGGCTTGCCCCTCAGAGTGGTGCCCCTTGGAAGCTGTGGTATCTTTAGGAAGTGGGGCTTCTGGAAAGGTCTTTAGGTCATTTGGAGTGTATCCTTGTAGGGGAGTGTGATCCCATTCCCTTTTTCATTGATTCTTCTGCTTCCCAGGGAGTGACTTGGCTTTATGACCATGTGTTTCACCATGATACAGTGCCTCATCATAGACCCAAAGCAGTAGGTCCAACCAATCATGGGCTTGGACTTACACTGTGAGCCAAGATAAACCTTTTCTCTTTGAAAGTTGATCACATTGGGTATTTGTCATAGTAAAGGAAATCTGGGAAGACTGAGTCTTCCCATTCTACACACATGCATACACACACACACACACACACACACACACACACACACACACAAACAAACGCAAAGAGTAAGTTAAAGGAGTGAAAGAATAAAGCAGTGAAAGAAATAATAATGCTCTCTCTACTACTCCGTATTCAGACTTGTCATGCTTGACTATACTTAATCTTAGTTTTAAAAACCAACTTTTGATTTTGTGAACTATTCTGATACCATTTGATTCTTGTCTCAGTCAGTATCCTCACTGCTATAATCCAAAACACTGGCCACACAGTTTAGGGGAAGGTAGATTTATTTGCTCAGTTTTTTGGAGATTTTGGGTTCAATCTATTTGAGCCTGCAGATCACAGGATATGGTGGATGGAAACAGAGAAAGGGAGCGAGCAGAGGCCCTGTTCTCACACCATGGAGGCCCAAAGTGAGAGAGAGAGAGAGAGAGAGAGAGAGAGAGAGAGAGAGAGAAGAGAAGAGAAGAGAAGAGAAGAGAAGAGAAGAGAGGAGAGGAGAGGAGAGGAGAGGAGAGGAGAGGAGAGGAGAGGAGAGGAGAGGAGAGGAGAGGAGAGGAGAGGAGAGGAGAGGAGGAGAGGAGAGGAGAAGAGGAGAAGAGGAGAGGAGAGAGAGAGAGAGAGACAGAAGAGAAAAGAGAGAAGAGAGAGAAAGGGAGAGAGACAGAAGAGAGAAGAGAGAGAAGAGAGAAGAGAGAAGAGAGAAGAGAGAGAGAGAGAGAGAGAGAGAGAGAGAGAGAGAGAGAGAGAGAGAGAGAGAGATTCAAACACAAAGGCAGTCTCCAGGCCACACCTTCTCTAGTCTCAGTCCACTTTGTAGGTTGCCACCTGGTAAATTCATTTTAATGGGTTTGTTGAAGGATGATATTACAACCTTACAGCTTCACTGCATCAGCTCTGCACATTCATGCATGAGCTCTTCAGGGAGCATCACAGTACTCTGCACCTTACAAATGTGCTGTGTCTTGTCTCTACTTCCGTTCTGCCTCTTTAGATGTGGAGGAGGTGCTCATCCTCTTTCTTTTTCTTTTTTTATCCTCTGTTACTATTGTCTCCCTTTGCTTTTTTGCTCAATCGGTTGTCAACCTCCCCTGTATACTGGTCACCTAGACTACCGCTTCAAAATATCCATGTTGCCCCTACCACTTAATTACAGACAAAATTACAAAGTTCTGGGCTCAGTCCCCTGCCTCAGTTGCGTCAAAGGCACAGCAGCAGATGTGGTAGAAGCAAAACCCACAGTGTGTTTGCTCAGATGGGTTTGCCGTGGTGTGCTTTCAACCTCTGGAAGAGGCACGTTTCCCGTGGGCAACCAAAATGTCTTCAGACCCCAGAACAAAAGCTGAGAAAGTGAGATGACTGGGCTGACCACAGCCCAGCAGTAGGAAATGGCAGCACATCCTATATAAGACACAGACTCACAAGCATGAGGCTACATATATGTAGCATTTTGTGCTACTGAGATTTGTGGGCTTTTGTGATAGACAAATTCAGACTGATGAACTCATTTTCCAAAATGAGGACTCAAGTCACAAATTTTCTTTGAATCGCTCTGCTAACAATCATGAAGATACTTAATTAGTCTTGATTGATCATTACCATGCAGATGAGTTTTAGAGCCACATAAGAGAAGATGATCTAACTGTGCAAAAAGAGAAAACAGAACAGAATGCAAGGAGAAAATTTGGACCAAGTATGAAGAATTACCTGTTGTGTGAACACCGAGCAGGCACTGCAGGATTAAACATGGAATGAAGAGACATTGTTGACATGATTGTTGGGTCAGTGGCTCTTTTAATTAACACATGGTTAAGAAAATGTTTAATTCATTATTTTCACTTTTGGCCCTTTGTTTGTGACTCCTCAAAGCTATCAAACATTAATGGTGATGCATGTCACTCTTAATCAGGGTCTTCATGGGATGGAAATTGCCATCCATGACACCTGCATGTCTTCACACTAGGGCTTTCCCCCTTGCTGAGGGTGAACTCAGGAGGACAGCCCCTCAGCTGGTCCTACTAGCGACAGGCTCCTTTTCCTATTGAAGAGCAAGAGTCCAACTTCAAGAAAAATCTGATTCTTAATGGAAATGTCTTTTAGATGGAAATTGCTTTTAGGGTGACTTAAGGTAGAAAATGCATGCCTTAATAACTTTAGCTGGGCATGGTGGCACATACCTATAATCTCAGTACTTGGTAAGCTGAGTCAGCTATATCACAGTTCAAAAACAACCTGAGAAATGTAGCAATACCTTCAGTAACTTAGACTCTGCTTTAGAACAAAAATATTAAAGATTCTGGGGTCATAGCTCAGAAATAGAATATTGTTTGGTTCCATCCCAAGTGTCCCCCCAAAAATATTCGGTAATGCAATTTTATTTATGTTTAATAAAGTCAACTGGTTCATGCAATTTTTTCTCAGCTATACCATCTAGGATCATAAATTTACTCATTTCAATATACCAAACACTTTCTAGCACACTGTAAAAATAGTAGTAAGGAACAGTAGTAAGGAAATTG